>NC_142880.1:72608863-72760378 GCF_051225735.1 Oryctolagus cuniculus | reverse complement strand
AACTTTCAATCCTACAGCTAAAGATTTTACATTCTTCTCAGCAGTACATGGAAGCTTCTCTAGGATTGACCACATACTAGGCCATAAAGCGAGTCTCAGCAAATTCAAAAGAATTAGAATCATACCATGCAGCTTCTCAGACCATAAAGGAATGAAGTTGGAAATTAGCAACTCAGGAATCCCTAGAGCATACGCAAACACATGGAGATTGAACAACATGCTCCTGAATGAACAATGGGTCATAGAAGAAATCAAAAGAGAAATCAAAAACTTTCTGGAAGTAAATGAGGATAACAGCACAACATACCAAAACTTATGGGACGCAGCAAAAGCAGTGTTAAGAGGAAAGTTTATATCAATAGGTGCCTACATCAAGAAATTGGAAAGGCACCAAATAGATGAGCTTTCAATTCACCTCAAGGATCTAGAAAACCTACAGCAAACCAGACCCAAATCTAGTAGGAGAAGAGAAATAATTAAAATCAGAGAAGAAATCAACAGGATTGAATCAAGAAAAACATTCCAAAAAATCAGCCAAATGAGGAGCTGGTTTTTTGAAAAAATAAACAAAATTGACACCCCATTGGCCCAACTAACTAAAAAAAGAAGAGAAAAGACCCAAATCAATAAAATCAGAGATGAAAAAGCAAACGTAACAACAGACACCACAGAAATAAAAAGAATCATCAGAAATTACTACAAGGACTTGTATGCCAGCAAACAGGCAAACCTATCAGAAATGGATAGATTCCTGGACACATGCAACCTGCCTAAATTGAACCAGGAAGACATCGAAAACCTAAACAGACCCATAACTGAGACAGAAATTGAAACAGTAATAAAGGCCCTCCCAACAAAGAAAAGCCCAGGACCAGATGGATTCACTGCTGAATTCTACCAGACGTTTAAAGAAGAACTAACTCCAATTCTTCTCAAACTATTCAGAACAATCGAAGAAGAGGGAGTCCTCCCAAATTCTTTCTATGAAGCCAGCATCACCTTAATTCCTAAGCCGGAAAAAGATGCAGCACTGAAAGAGAATTACAGACCAATATCCCTGATGAACATAGATGCAAAAATCCTCAATAAAATTCTCGCCAATAGAATGCAACAACACATCAGAAAGATCATCCACCCAGACCAAGTGGGATTTATCCCTGGTATGCAGGGATGGTTTAATGTGCGCAAGACAATCAATGTGATACACCACATTAACAGACTGCAGAAGAAAAACCATATGATTCTCTCAATAGATGCCGAGAAAGCATTTGATAAAATACAACACCCTTTCATGATGAAAACTCTAAGCAAACTGGGTTTGGAAGGAACATTCCTCAATACAATCAAAGCAATCTATGAAAAACCCACAGCCAACATCCTATTGAATGGGGAAAAGTTGGAAGCATTTCCACTGAGATCTGGAACCAGACAGGGATGCCCACTCTCACCACTGCTATTCAATATAGTTCTGGAGGTTCTAGCCAGAGCTATTAGGCAAGAAAAAGAAATTAAAGGGATACAAATTGGGAAGGAAGAACTCAAACTATCCCTCTTTGCAGATGACATGATTCTGTATTTAGGGGACCCAAAGAACTCTACTAAGAGACTATTGGAACTCATAGAAGAGTTTGGCAAAGTAGCAGGGTATAAAATCAATGCACAAAAATCAACAGCCTTTGTATACACAGACAATGCCATGGCTGAGGAAGAACTTCTAAGATCAATCCCATTCACAATAGCTACAAAAACAATCAAATACCTTGGAATAAACTTAACCAAGGACGTTAAAGATCTCTACGATGAGAATTACAAAACCTTAAAGAAAGAAATAGAAGAGGATACCAAGAAATGGAAAAATCTTCCATGCTCATGGATTGGAAGAATCAATATCATCAAAATGTCCATTCTCCCAAAAGCAATTTACAGATTCAATGCAATACCAATCAAGATACCAAAGACCTTCTTCGCAGATCTGGAAAAAATGGTGCTGAAATTTATATGGAGGCACAAGAGACCTCGAATAGCTAAAGCAATCTTGTACAACAAAAACAAAGCCGGAGGCATCACAATACCAGATTTCAGGACATACTACAGGGCAGTTGTAATTAAAACAGCATGGTACTGGTACAGAAACAGATGGATAGACCAATGGAACAGAATTGAAACACCAGAAATCAACCCAAACATCTACAGCCAACTTATATTTGATCAAGGATCTAAAACTAATTCCTGGAGCAAGGACAGTCTATTCCATAAATGGTGCTGGGAAAATTGGATTTCCACGTGCAGAAGCATGAAGCAAGACCCCTACCTTACACCTTACACAAAAATCCACTCAACATGGATTAAAGACCTAAATCTACGACCTGACACCATCAAGTTACTAGAGAACATTGGAGAAACCCTTCAAGATATTGGCACAGGCAAAGAATTTCTGGAAAAGACCCGGGAGGCACAGGCAGTCAAAGCCAAAATCAACTATTGGGATTGCATCAAATTGAGAAGTTTCTGTACTGCAAAAGAAACAGTCAGGAGAGTGAAGAGACAACCGACAGAATGGGAAATAATATTTGCAAACTATGCAACAGATAAAGGGTTAATAACCAGAATCTACAAAGAGATCAAGAAACTCCACAAAAACAAAACCAACAACCCACTTAAGAGATGGGCCAAGGACCTCAATAGACATTTTTCAAAAGAGGAAATCCAAATGGCCAACAGGCACATGAAAAAATGTTCAAGGTCACTAGCAATCAGGGAAATGCAAATCAAAACCACAATGAGGTTTCACCTCACCCCGGTTAGAATGGCTCACATGCAGAAATCTACCAACAACAGATGCTGGCGAGGATGTGGGGAAAAAGGGACACTAACCCACTGTTGGTGGGAATGCAAACTGGTCAAGCCACTATGGAAGTCAGTCTGGAGATTCCTCAGAAACCTGAAGATAACCCTACCGTTCGACCCAGCCATCCCACTCCTTGGAATTTACCCAAAGGAATTTAAATTGGCAAACAAAAAAGAGGTCTGCACCCTAATGTTTATTGCAGCTCAATTCACAATAGCTAAGACCTGGAACCAACCTAAATGCCCATCAACGATAGACTGGATAAAGAAATTATGGGATATGTACTCTTTAGAATACTATACCGCAGTAAGAAACAATGAAATCCAGTCATTTGCAACAAAATGGAGGAATCTGGAACACATCATGCTGAGTGAAATAAGCCAGTCCCAAAGGGACAAATACCATATGTTCTCCCTGATCGGTGGCGACTGACTGAACACCAAGAGGGAAACCTGTTGGAGTGAGGTGGACACTATGGGAAACGGTGGCTTGATCAGCATAGCCCTGACTGTTAATGAACAACTTAATACATTATCCCTCTTAGTAGTTTTTTTATCTGTTCTACTTAATATGACTGGTTTAGATCTGTAATTGATGCACAGTTATTCTTAAGTGTTGAAAATTAACTGAAATGTGATCCCTGTTGAACATGGTGGTGGGAATGGGAGAGGGAAGAGATGTATAATTTGGGACATGCTCAGGCTGACTTGCCCCAAGTGGTGGAGTTGGAAGCATACCAGGGGATTCCAATTCAATCCCATCGAGGTGGCATGTACCAATGTCATCTCACTGTTCCAGGTGATCAGTTTCAGTTCACAGTTGGTCATGGTGGAGGGACTGGGAGTCAAAGGGAGCACATAGACAAGTCTAGTACCTGCTAATGCTAACCGATGGAGTAAATAAAGGGGAGAGTGATCCAACATGGGAAGTGAGATACTCAGCAGACTCATAGAATGGCAGATGTCCTAAATAGCACTCTGGCATCAGAATCAGCCCTAAAGGCATTCGGAGCTGGCTGAAAAGCTCATGAGAGTATTTCAGGCATGGAAAGCCAAGACACTCTGGCAAAAGATCTCTGCGAGTGAGATCCCAGTGGAAAGAACAGGTCATCAAAGAAGGAGGTACCTTTCTCTGAAGGGAGAGAGAGAACCTCCACTTTGACTATGACCTTGTCTAAACAAGATAAGAGTCAGAGAACTCAGAGGGCTTCCATAGTCTTGGAAACTCATGACTGGAGCATAGGGAGATTACTGATGCCATAGACAGGAGTGTCAATTGGTAAAGTCAACAACAGGAGTCACTGTGCACTTACTCCTCATGTAGGATCTCTGTCCTTAATGTGCTGTACATTGAGATTTAATGCTATAATGAGTACTCAAACAATATATTTCACTTTGTGTTTCTATGGGGGTGCAAACTGTTGAAATCCTTACTTAATGCATACTAAACTGATCCTCTGTAAAAAAAAAAAAAAAAAAAGAAATTATCAATTCCCAACTTGACTCTCACTGGGATTAAACATGACAATAGGTCTGCTCTGATTTCATCATCATTTAAAAAAAATCATCTATTATTTTTCACTTTATGTTTCTGTGTGGGAGCAAACTGTTGAAATCCATACTTGATGTATACTAAGCTGATCTTCTGTATATTAAGATAATCGAAAATGAATCTTGATGTGAATGGAAGGGGAGAGGGAGTGGGAAAGGGGAGGGTTGTGGGTGGGAGGGACGGTATGGGGGGGAAGCCATTGTAATCCATAAGTCGTACTTTGGAAATTTATATGCATTAAATAAAAGTTAAAAAAAAATAAAAGCAAAAAAAAAAAAAAAAAGAAAGAGAAAAAAAAAATAAAATCTATCTAGGATCCAAAAAAAAAAAAAAAAAAAAAGGAGATTACCTTGATTATCCAGGTGGTGTCACTAACACAGCCACAGGATCCTTTAAAGGGGAAGTGGGAAGCAGAAGTGTAGATCAGAGTGGTATGCTAACAGGAGGAGTGGACAAGCTGTTGCTGGCTTTGAAGCTGGTGGCAGGAGGACACATATTAAGGAATGCCAGAATTATCTAAAAGCTAAAAAATGTTAGAAAACATATTTTCTCTCAGTATTTATAGGAATACGGCCCCAGGAATACCTTGATCTTAGCCCAATGATAATAATGTTGGAGTACTCACTTACAGATTTGTAAGTTTAAAAGCTTGTAATTTTTTTTTGTCCATTAGGTTTCTGATAATTTCCCATAGTAGACACAGAAGATGAACACAGTTGTATGACAGTGCTTTTATTTCCAGTAAGTACATCATCATCTGCTTTTAATTAATTTGTATAAATTTATATCTTATTTGTACACTAAAAGTACATTTCCAGGTCAATTTCTTCCCTATGTCACCCAGGAATATCTATTCAGTTAATTGTAAATAAGCTTAAAGAGAATGTAAACAAAAATTTATTGTGGGATGAGATCTCTGTATGCATATCCCAAATCAAAAATCAATACAAATGGACCTTTCTATCAGTAAGATTTATTTGCAAATTCCTAACTTCAATGTGATGTCAACTATTGTGAGAAGTACTAGAATAATTTAAATGTTGGGATTTTCTACTGATACAAATTGTACACATAAATTAATGTGAGAAATCTGGAAAATCCATATATAAATACAGGCAAACATAGATATACACAAGTAAGTAGATGGGTCTGAGCTTCCAAATTCAGTGAACAAAAAATAACATTTTTACTCTTGTCTTCTATATCTTCTGCCTAGGCTTATGTACAATTTTGATTATTCTGAAATTCAATTATTATTGTATTCTGGACTTCTTGCCTAATATACTTTAAACTACTTTACTTTTTACATTTAACCATTACTTGATTGGTACAAATTTCCTTTTTGTAATTACTTGTTATTACAGAATGCACTTCAGTGAATATTCTGTAACATAAATTTGGTTTATTGCAAGGTAAATGTTTAGAGTTTTAAAAAGCTAGTTAAAGGTATGTATGATTCCTATGTTGATATTCTGCAGTTGCCAGCTCCTAAAAATCATGTAAAGAAGGGTCTACTTTTCCAAGTAGTCACAATACTGGGTCCCTGCATCAGTTTCTTGAATCTGTCAGAAACAAACGGCAGTTAATTCCACACACTCCACCTTTCCACACACATCATGAAGTTTCACTAGAGGTGTAATTGCAAAACAAAACACATAAATTCCTCCCCACATGGAATCTGTAGAGTTCTTTGAAAGTTTTTCTTCTTAAAGAATTTTTTTCTGTTGTCATTTTGGTGAATTTCCTGATCAAATTATTTGCCAATTTTACTGTGGAATGTTTGGCTATTAATGATTTAGAAGATATGTATAGGGGTCTGTGTTGTGTCATAGCAGGTAAAGCCATTGCCTGACATGCCAGCATCCGTTATGGGCAGTGGTTCGAGTCCAGGCTGTTCTACTTCCAATCCAATTCCCTGCTAATAGCCTAGGAAAAACAGTGAAGATGGCCCAGGTGTTTGGCCCCCTTCCACCTATGTGGGAGAGCAGGATAAAGCTCCTGGCTCCTGGCGTTGGCCTGGCCTATCCCTGGCCATTGCAGTCATCTGGGGAGTAAACCAGCAGATAGGTCTCTGTCTTTCCTTCTCTCTCTGTAACTCAGATTTTTAAATAAATAAATAAATCTTATAAAAGTATGGGTATTAACTCTTTGCAACACACACATATATGCATATGTCTTCATACATATTCATACACATAATATATTCACACAATTGTATATATGTATATATACATAATTTATGATGATGTATACACATAATTCTACATGTATATAATATATACATATATTTATACTTTTTTCTTTAATAAGAAAACCACATCTGTCTACTGTCTGCCCTGGGCCTTTCACACTCCACTTATGTGTTTGTGCCTTCATGCACGTAACTTCCACAGCTGAGTAATTGAAGAAGGTTCTTGGGGAGGGCTTATCTTTGACGAGGTGAAGTTAGGTCTGGTGATGGAAGGATAACAAATGCACTATAGTGTGAGCTGAGGGAAAGGCCATCCCTGCAGAAGAAAAAACAGCACAAGAGACACCTGTCTTTCTATTCCTCACATTTGAAAGAAGGAGGCAGGCAGTAAACAGAGGAGTACAGGAGTAAAGAAAAGATGCATAGATTGTATTAGGAAAAAAAAAAAAAAACAGGAAGGGCTGAAGCTGAATAATTGCAGGTCCTGAAAAAACACTGAATTCAGGAGTATGTTCTTAGGAAAGATAGCTTTTTAAAATTTGGCCTGAGGGATGGAAAGGAGCAGACATAGTAATTAAAAAAATAAATAAATAACTGGTTTGAGTCCCCATGGTGACAAAGTACTTGGCATGCTCAAAGAGCTGTGACTGTCAGGACAGTGTGGTGCTGCCTGGGGCCTGCAGCAAACGCAGTGAGCCTGGACTGGGTCACTGAACAAAATCTGGAAGAACCTACCAGATAGTGTACAGAACATATTGTGTGTGATTCTGGACAAAATGGAAAAAAAATGAAAGTTTTTGAATTTATTTAACATGGCAGTTATTTGATATTATCTCCATTCAAAAATGATAGCTCTGACTACAAAAAGTGGGGTATCTGCCTCTATGTTTTTTATCTGAAACTTTCTTTCTCCAGCTATTTTCATCGCTCACACCTGAACCTCCTCAGAGGATACACTCAAACACCAAATTCCCAGTAAGTCTCTGTGTCCTCAGTTAAAGACTTACATTTCATAATTTCTTTTCTTTCCCCTTCCTTGTTTATTTCCCCCTTCTGACCACTTTTAACTATTTAAATCATACCTGTATATTTTACTGTGTTTCCCCTTTAGGGAATAAGCTTCATACATATGGGAATTTTTATCTTCTCTGTTCAATATTGTGCCTCCCATATCTAGAACATTGACAGGTTCGTACGGTATGTGTACAATAACTATATGTCTTTTTTAAATAGGCAAAGAATGTGAGCAGACATTTCTTTTTTTTTTTTTAAAGGTTTATTTATTTATTTATTTATTTAAAAGGCAGAGCTACAGAGAGAGAGAGAGATGGGGTGGGGGGTCTTCCATCTGCTGGTTCACTCACCAATTGGCCGTGACGGCTGGAGCTGTGCTGATCCAAAGTCAGGAGCCAGGAACTTCCTCTGGGTTGCCCACATGGGTGCAGGGGCCCATCTTCTACTGCTTTCCCAGGCCATAGCTGAGAGCTGGGATTGGAAGTAGAGCAGATGAGACTTGAACCAGTGCCCATATGGGATGCTGGCAATGCAGGTGGCGGCTTTACCCACTATGCCACAGTGCCGACCCCAATAACTACACTTATAATTAATAAACAATGTGCAAAATTCAAACCAGTAAAAATGGGTCAAATTACCCTCAGTTCATGGAAGGGATTTGGTTGACTTGGATTATAAAATGGAGGAATGGCGGTAAGTTCAAAGCAAAGAAATGAATGAATGGCTGGGATCAAGGATAATTGCTTGATTTGTGCTGATGTCACATTTCATTCAAAAAGGAAGCAAAGAGAAAGAAGGAAAGAAAGACTAAGAAAAGAAAACGATGTTGTATCAGTACTGCACTGTTTGTCCAATGCATGAAAAAAAGGTCTCCACCTTAAGTCACTACATTTTCCTGAGGGCTTTCTATAAGTTTATGCCTTCAGAGAATCTCCCTGAATTTAGAGAAGTTATGTTTACGAAAGACCTTGATCCATTCTTAAATGTCCATTGTTCATGTTAATTGTAATCAGTACTGTCAACTCTGAGAGACAGTAATATGTTACCTTTCATCTTTTAAATCCCATATAAAGAACACTTGTTTTCAAGGTGTTGAGGCAGTGAGCATTCCATGTTTTAGTTCTCAGCATCGGGCCCACTGAAGGGATTTTCCACAAAGGAAAAAGCAATTTTTCAACAAAAGAACTATTTTCTTTCAAGTTAAAATTCATTGTGGAAATGGGGAAATATGCCTCAGGAAAATATTAGGGCTTCTGTTTAGTTCTATTTTAGGCAGAAAATGTCTTTGTGGACTAATTATAGCCACTTACCATAATAGCTTTGCTTTCTATTTTATGCATGCCCTAAGTCATCACTTTTAAAAGGTGCATTTTTTTAATTAAGTGAAGTTAAGATGCACCTGTGGCTTAATGAGAAATATCTAATTATATTTACAAAATAGCCAACCATTTCCATGTTCTCTATCCTATTGTTAACCACTCTTCTCATTTCTATTACAAGTGGCATAATTGAGCAAAGTTCAGGAGGCCTCCTTTACTTCAAGAATAACATTGTAAATGGTCAGGTGGGTTAAAAGTACAACTTTTGTCATGATGACCCTGACTTAAATTCCATAAACCTTTTCCTGTTGAGCTATTGTACCGTGGGCTCTGTGGAGACAGCCACTACCTGAGCCTCTTGTCTCTTCTTCCTTTCAAGCACTCCAGCAGAATCTAGTATTGTCTATACTTTTGTACTTTCCACCAAATTGGCTTTTTTCTTTTACTCCTTGTTTTATATATATAATATACATATATTATATATAATATATATTAATCATTATCAATATCTTAGAATGTCTTTACACTAAACCCCTGCCCCTATCCTTCTTCTCATTTTTAAAATGATAATTTGTGCAACTTTGTTTTAAACTTCTCTGTCACTTTAAGTTAATGACATTTCAGTGCACACATATTTGGATCTAGCATCATACTCTCTACTTCTTTGATCTCAAGTACTTTTTCCCTACTCCTTAATTCAGGGCTCAATTTCATGTGGGCTGAAACATTATCCTTTCATTAGGCAAGAATCATTAAGTAGTAAACTAGGTATTTGCAAGTCTGAGAATGCATTTAATTTACTCTCAATATCGAATAATACTGTTTCTGGGTCTATAATCCTATGTGAAGGCTAGTACTTTATTCTATTGTAAAGATATTTTACAATGATCTTTTATATCTATATTGCTACCAACAGATCTGCTCCTTTATAAATAATGTATTTTCTCTCCTGGCGCTCTTTAAGAGTTTCTTATTTTTGTCTTTACTTCTTTATCGTTTCAATGTGCCTTGTCTAAATCTGAATGTGTTTTCTACTGCCATTCAGGACATAATATGCAACTTTAAAAATTCTCAGGTATTATTACTTTTTTAAAAAATTTTTTGACAGAGTTAGACAGTGAGAGAGACAGAGAGAGAGGGATAGTGAAAGAGAGACAGACAGAAAGGTCTTCCTTCCACTGGTTCACTCCCCTAATAGCCACCATGGCCAGCGCTGCACTGATCCAAAGCCAGGAGCCAGGTGCTTCCTCCTGGTCTCCCATGCAGGTGCAGGTACCCAAGCGCTTGGGCCATCCTCCACTGCCCTCTCGGGCCACAGAAGAGAGCTGGACTGGAAGAGGAGTAACCGGGACTAGTACCCGGTGCCCCAACTAGGACTAGAACACAGGGTGCTGGTGCCACAGGTGGAGGATTAGCCAAGTGAGCCATAGCGCTGGCCAGGTATTATTACTTTTAGCATTGACTCTTTTCTGTTTTGTCTATTCTTGCCTACACATATGTTGATGCTACTGAGAAGTATTTTGCTAATCCACTAATTTTCCCTGCTTTATTTGATCTATAAGCCATCAGCTTTCTATCTTTTTTTGGAAGAAGATTTATTTTATTTATTTGAATGGTGGAGTGATAGAAGAGTGGGAGAGATAGTGAAAGGAAGATTTTCCATCTGCGGGCTTATTCCCCAAATGGCTCCACTCTTGATTCCAGCTTTCTGCTAATGTACACCCTGGTGAAAGCAGCTGATAGCTCAAGTACTTTAGTCCCTGCCACTCATGTGGGAGGCCAGATCGGGTTCCTTATCCTTGGTCTTGGTCCAATCCAGATGTGGTTGTTGTGGACATTAGGGAAGTGAGCCAGTGCTGAAAGCTCTCCATCTCTCTTTGTCTCCATCTGTCTTTTTGACTTTCAAATAAATAAATAATAACCATAATAATAATAATAATTTTAAAGAAGAATGGGCATCACATGAGAGATTTTAAGCCAAGCTAAAGGAACAAGGAAGGTTAGTAAGGTTGCTGAAAAATAGACATTAGGTCAGAGAAGGAAGTAACTTATTGCAGAAAGTATTTCACTTCCAGAAAATCTTAGGATCAAAGAGTCACATGCAGTTTCAGCCTTGGTCTAAAACAAATGGCGCAGAGATTGGAGTTTGGGTCATATGGAATTTTGAGGTCTTGTAAGCACCTCAGACTTTGCTTTGAAACTTCAGAAGAGCCATGCTGAGAAAGAGTGACCATATTTTAAGATCATGAAATTTGTCTCTGGAGCAGGTATTTGACCTAGCAATTGGGATGTTGCTTGAAATGCCCACATACCATATCAGAATGTCTGCGCTACTCGTGGCTCTCATTGTGCAACCTGAGATGCAGCAAATGATAGTTTGAGTAATCGGAGGATCACTGGATAACCATGTGAAAGACCTGGTTTGGGTTCCTGGCTCCTGGCATCAGCCTAGTTCAGGCCCTGTGATTGCAAGTAGTTGAGGAGCGAACCAGCAAACAGATGAGTTTACTCTGTTTCCCTGAAACTACATAAGATTATCTGGCCTCCCACTCTAGTGGCAGGGAATAGGAAACAGCTAGGCTCTTTCAGAATTCTAACTGCTATTTCCTTCTTGTTTATCGGCATCCAAATAGTGAGAAGAGTCACATGCAGATATGAGGTTATCCCTCTCTGCACAGACTTCCCCTCAACATGCAGGCATTCTTGAAGTCCAAACTCCTTTTTTATGACTCTGACCCAATAAAATCAAGGCTTTCTTCTTAAATTACGGCCTTTCAGTGTTGCTGTCTTTTCCTTTAGTGGAAAGCTGAATAAACAAAGATTTCACCCTGCATAGTTTCCTTCTTTCAGAGTCGCATCGTTTCCAGACTCAGTCTGCATTTGGTCCCTTTCCAGTGCATTCAAGTTGTTGTTTTTAAAGAAATGTTCCTGGCCTTAAAATGTTAAGCCAGGAAAGTTATCTAGTACAAGATACATTGCTTTTACCAAAATCAGAAAATCCTTTAAATTTAAAATTTTTGCTTTGACTTTTAGTTCTTGAAGTTACATAGAATTGATAACTGCTTATGATAGAATACAGTGATCAAATTTAATATTTTCTATTCATAAAAATTGTCAAATACTAATTGTTGAATATACTAATAATTTTGTAATAATCTCTATGTCATATAGTATATGTGTGTGTGTGCGTGTACTATTTGTGTACTCTATACATTTTTTATTCTATGCTGCTATACTCAGTTGCTCACCAGTTAGGTACTGCTGCTCCAGTATCACAAATTTTAAATACCTTTGCTTTTAAAAGTATAATTGCTTATATGATAATTAAAGGACACAAAATATTCTTCTTCCTCAAGACTATCTTTCTGTTTGGGGGAAGTTGCTCTACCAGATTACCAGATGAATATCAAACTTTTATCATCATCCCCTAGAAATCAAAACCAACCAAACAAAAACATCCATTTATATGAACATGTAATAAATTATGAATTTGTGGAAAATGGTTTAATAGTACACTGAGCCTTGAAACTGAATTAGTTGAATTTTATCTAAGTATTTCAAATAAATACTAAAATTATGTCATACTTTGCCAAATCCATCTCATTACATTTATTTCTGAACATCTTATATGTGCTATAATATGACACAACAAATGCATTTGTCCAATTATATTTCTAGTTATTATTGATACAGAAAAAACAAATGGAATTATAAAATTTATTTAGATCTAGAGAAAACTCTACCTTCTCATCTTAGCTTTTGCTGTTTGCATGTCTATTCTTTTGTATTTTTTCCATGACCTGTCACATGGATTTTATCTGAAGTGAACTTATAACATACTTTTTGATTTGATAAAATTGCTCTGTTGTGCATCTTTCTATGCAGGCACGCCCTAGAGGGCACAGCAGAATGGAAGATGGAAAGGTAGGCTTCCTTCCTAAAGGGAAAGCTGCTAATGACTTAACAACTAAGCATTGTATTTTCTATAGCTTTTAGTGGAAATTATCATTTTATTAAATTTTTCTCTTATCTCTGTGTCTTAGAGATTTTAAAATTTTATGTGCCCTCATAGCATCGAATGAAATGACTATATTTTAATAATTTCTAAATGTAATGAATTATGTTAAAGTATTTTCTAAAACCAGTGAACATTTGTAATACTGGAAAATAGTCTGTTCACTGAGAATTATTTTTAAAATTATGACTGCATTTTATAAATTTAACTAAGATTTTCTTTTTTTTTCTTTCTTTTTTTTTAATGAATATAAATTTCCAAAGTACAGCTTATGGATTACAATGGCTTCCCCCCCATAACGTCCCTCCCACCCGCAGCCCTCCCCTCTCCCACTCCCTCTCCCTTTGCATACACATCAAGATTCATTTTCGATTCTCTTTACCTACAGAAGATCAGTTTAGCATATATTAAGTAAAGATTTCAACAGTTTGCTCCCACACAGAAACATAAAGTGAAAAATAATAGATGATTTTTTTTAAATGATGATGAAATCAGATCAGACCTATTGTCATGTTTAATCCCAGTGAGAGTCAAGTTGGGAATTGATAATTTCTTTTTTTTTTTTTACAGATTTTATTTTTTTTAAAGTTGTAGTCATTTATTTGGAAGGTGGAGTGACAGAAAGGAAAAGAGGGAGACAGAGAGGGACAACTTCCACCCACTGGTTCACTCCCCAAATGGTAGCAATGGGTTGGCCAAAGCTAACTCCAATGGGTCTCCCACATGAGTGGCAGGAGCCAAACACTCAGACCATCTTACACTGCTTTCCCAGGTGCATTAGCAGGGAGCTGCATGGAAAGTGAAGCAGTCAGGGCTTTAGTTGGCTCTCATAAGAGATGCAGGCATCACAGGCAGCCGCTTAACTCCCTGTACTACAACACCAGCCCCTTAAATAAGATTTTCAGGGCCATTTTTATAGAATGTTGGCCTTAACATTCTTTTTCGGGACACCATGACTTTTCATTTCAGTACCCATTTACATTTCAGCATTTAGCGGTTCTGACTGGAGAGTGGGAAAACGCAGCAGTGTGCAGGGAACCTAGCCCGCCAACCTCGGGGATCTGCCATGCACCCCGAGTTCTTTCTCAGTCCTTGCCGAACACCGAAAGAGGCCGCAGCACCAGCAGCAAGGTGCACGAATGGAAGGTTCTTTTTGTTACAGTTGTCTGATTCCAAACCAGACCCAACGCACTGCGAGGACAAGTGACCAAGCGACAGCCTGTTTAAAACGTCTTCAATGCTGAAAACCAAAACAATTACAGGAAAGGAGAACAATTCAGAGAGCTCCTGTGTGCACAAGGGTCTCCCAGCAGCCTTTCCCCAGGTTGAATGACCAGAGACTTGGAAAGCTGGCAGATCTGAGCTACCATGCTGATGCCGTTCTGGTCACTCTATCAGACCCTGGGCTGCAAGAACACATCAGCGGCTGAAGAGACGCGGAGAGGGAGTGAATGTGGTTCCCAGACTCCACCAAAGAGGTGGGAGACTCTCCATCCTTCGCTGATGGCTTCTGGCCAAAGCAAGGAAGTGCACGGGGATGCTGGGTGGTGACAACTGGGAGTGGAGGAGGGGGGACGTGAAGATGGCTTGGAGCGGGCATCATTTAAGACTCAAAAAAAATCCGGGTGCAGACAAAGCACCCCAATACCCAACAGTAGTCCCACAGGCTGCCACCTGAAACCTTCACCTCCATTCTAAGGAGGCACCTTAAGCTGGAGGGCTGATGTGGGTTGGGGGCAGGGTAGAAAGCAAAGACCCAGGCCAGGTTATCAGCAGCAAGCTGCCTGTGTGATGTGTCTTTTCATGCTTCAGTTGACTGTGTCCCACCCGTGATGATGGGAATCAATTTAAATATGAATTCTTGGTCGTGGAAGTGTGCACAGTGGTTACACGTGAGAAGATGATGTAATAGCACAACTTACATATTTCAAATGGACAAAAAGCATTAGTGTCGCTTACAGAATCTTCAGATAAATGGGAGTTCCACTTCCAGTACTTTGAGGTCGCTAAGATGAACCTAGAGAATTTACTGCTGTGGAAATTGAAGACTGATCAAACCGCATAGCAAGGTGGCGGGCAGGGCCTGTGCCTGGCCTCTCTGGTTAGTTACTGTAGCACTGTCCTTAGGGTGGCTGAGGGAGCTTTGTATTCTCTTAAGATGTCAGCAGGTGCCGCAGCTCTCACAGCAGACTTTGATGCTGTATGAGTTCTGCCGTTTTGCTAGTACTGATACGGCTCTTGGATCCATCACTCCCTTAGAACTGTTAACTCCCTTCATACTAACTTTTCTACAAATCATACAAAGGGAGGGGGTGTTTCTGGATATTTAAGTCCACATTCTATTTTAAGGCTGTATATTTGGGTTTTGTAAATTGTTCTTGGAAGCCTAGTTATCACCTCTGTCCATCTTGTAAGTATCATATCTCCCTCATCTGCTAGATCACAGCTAAGTTTGCCATCTCCTACTCTTTTCTGACTGTCTTTGAATCCTTCCAACAGTGAGAAATTGCAAGGGACATTTACCCTTGAGTGGTAACTGCCATCTTGCATTGTTCTTTAAGACATTTTAATCAAATATGTTTCTTGCATAGTTTTATATCATAATTATAATTAGTCTAAGAATAATTTAGTGTTGTACCTAATTTTCTTTACAAAAAGAAAATCGTATAAATTTGGAACATTGTTTTGAATATTTGGTTATAAATCACTTATAATGACATTTGCTCTTTTGTGAGAATAGAATTTTTTAAGACAAGTTCACGTTTTTCAATTTTTATTTAACTTTATTACACTTTTAGATAGAATTGATGCATTTCCCTGAGAAAATTATCCAGATCATCTGAGTTTTCCTGTGTTAGTATCATGAATTTACAATAATCTATTTGCATATCATTCTCTATAATACATATCCATACATATGATTGATATTTACTATTGTGCCATTTCTCAATTTTTCCTTTTAGTCCAGCCAGTGTTTGCTACTGCAATGTATGCTTTTTTTTTTTTTTCAAAAAACTATCCTTTACTTTGATACTATAGGATTTTGTTTGTTTGGTTCTTATTGTATTAATTATTATTCTTATTTTTAACATTACATTATTATGACATATTGAATGAAGGTATAATTATCTTTTTGGCAAGTGAGTGAATAATGCGATGAATGCAGCCAAACCCTGGGATTGATAACATGAGAAATAAACTCAGGATTTCACAGGAATTCAGAAAATTTTCCACCTTTTTCAGCAGAGAAAAATAGATATCTATAAATTAGCATGGAAATATGACAGTCTATAAAAATCCACATGAGAGATTTTATTTACAGGTATGCATTTATATTATAATAAATAAAAAATGTCTTATAGATTATTTTAAATTGTAAGAATGATAAAGGGATTTTGGAAAAAAAAATGAAAGTTTTGTGTGAGCATTATGACACAGTGTGTTAAGTGCCATTTTGGATGCCTGCTTCCTGTATCAGAGTGCCAATTGTTCTGCTTTTGTTCCAGCTTTCTGTTAATGCATCCTGGGAAACAGTAGATATTAGCTCACGTGCTTAGGACCTCATCAACCACACTGGAAAGATGGACATAGTTCTGGGCTCCTAGCATGGCCTGATGTAGGCCTTATTCTTGTGGGCATATGGGTAGTGAATCAGCACATGGAAGATCTCTCTCTCAAAATAAATTTACCAAAACATCTGTATTTTTCATAGTTGGTGTTGACACAGTAATGGAACAAAAGTTCAGTGGAACAAGAAAAATTTAACCCAAAATAGATACAGATATAGACAAGGATTATTATGAGATAAAGGTGATGTTAGTAATCAAATGAGATGAATATGATGAATATATGGTTTTTGTTCATTTGTTTGTTTTACAGGCAGAGTGGACAGTGAGAGAGAGAGACAGAGAGAAAGATCTTCCTTTTTCCATTGGTTCACCCCCTAATGGCCGCTGCAGTCAGCGCACTGCGGCTAGTGCACCGCGCTGATCCAAAGCCAGGAGCCAGGTACTTCTCCTGGTCTCCTGTGCGGGTGCAGGGCCCAGGGACTTGTGCCATCCTCCACTGCCTTCCCAGGCCACAGCAGAGAGCTGGCCTGGAAGAGGAGCAACCGGGACAGAATCCGGCGCCCTGACTGGGACTAGAACCCCGGGGTGCTGGCGCTGCAGGTGGAGGATTAGCCTATTGAGCCGCGGTACTGGCCAAATATATGTTTTAATTAATTGTTCTTGGTGGGGCCTGTGATACTGCACTGTGGGGTAAACTGATCATAATGCTGGCTTCCTATATTGGAGTGTTAGTTCAAATCCCAACTATTCCGCATTTACCAGCTACCTGCTAATGTGCCTGGGAAGTGAAAAGAAGATGGCTCAAGTACTTTGGTTCCTGCCATCAAGGTGGGACAAATGGCATTCCTGGCTCCTGGCTAAGGCCTGGCCCAGACCTGGTGGTTGTGGCCATTTAAGGAATGAACCAGTGGTTAGAAGACTGATCTCTCTCTCTCTCTCTCTCTCTCTCTCTCTCTCTGTCACCCTGCCATTCAAATGGATTTTAGTAGATTAAAATAAATAAATATTCTTGGGGCAACTGATATTCTATTTAAGATACACACATAAGGATCTTCAAAAAGTTAATGGAAAATGCATATAATGAAAAAGTTATAAATTTTGAAACTATTTTGCATGAAATCAAACTAATACTAACATTTTATAACATGTCTAAATAGGATCTAGTTTGAGGAACTAAGAAGAATAAGAATTCAGCTGAAAAAGACTCCTTCAGAGTAATGCGAATTCTGCTAAAATTTAGTAAGAGTAAACATTAAATTTGTGGTGATGCTTGAGTAGAAGGATGGTGAAAATATTGATGCTTTCTGAAAATTTCATGAGAGCAAAACTCCAAAAGGATTGGCAGTTTACAAATGGATAATTCGTTTTAAGAACTATTGAAACAACATTGAAGATCAAGCTTGGAGCAGCATACTATCCATATCAATTAGTGAGGAAAAAGTTAGTCTTTTCATATGCTAGTTGAAGAGTTTAAAAGAAGCAACAATAGTCAACACCATAAACTTCCCAATTCTTACTTACAATTAAAGTGGAGCTTACTTTTTTCTGAATGGGGACTAAAATCTTTGTAGTCAATGAATATAATGAATAAATAGGAAAAAGATGCTTTAGAGTATAACTAGAAGCAGATACTTCAAATTTCTTGCTCCTATGCTACTCTATCAGGAAAAATTACCTAAAGACTCAATTCATTATTAATGCTAAAAATCATATTAATGTTTAACAAATGTTAATGTATATTTAATTACCATTGAACACAGTCCCAGAATTTAATTCCCTATACTTGGATTACTCTCTGATTAGTTGGGAAATTCCCAGTTGCTACTTGGAATGTGGAAGAATCTAGGACCAGCCAGCAATATATCTGAAAATAAGGGAAAAAAACCTCCATCCTAGGGTCAATTCTATCTTATGAGGTCGTTCTTATTTCCACATTGAAGTGCTTTGGTTGGGTGAAAATGGCAATGCTGACTGGCTTATGTTACCAAGGTCACAGAAGGGGCTCACCTTTCATTGAGAGCCACTTAGAGACTTCAGCACAGCATCCTGATGAGAAAAACTTCAGACTCCAACTTACTCATGATCTGTCTGAGTGAACTGATTGGTAATCAATGCTATTGCATTCTGCATCTTTGCTTCCAGAATAACTCAATATCTCCAAATCAAAGGAGTAAAAAACACAGAACAAAAAAATTAGATGTAATCAGAATCAATTATCCAGATGGGTCATTAGTATTAATTTGAATTACTATACAATAGAATAGTCATTTCTTTTTTTAAGTTTTTATTTAATGAAAACATTTTTTCATAGATACAACTTTTTAGGAATATAGTGGTTCTTTCTCCTATACTGCCCCCAACTCCCATCCCACCTTCCTCTCACTGTTCCATCTCCTTCTTCATTATTGTTCACTTTTAGTTTGACTTTATATACACAGGACCAACTCCATGCTAAGCATAGACTTCAGTAATTTGTACCCACACATATACACAACATATAGAGTACAGTTTGGGAAGAAAATTTGCAGTCGATTCTCATAGTACAATTCATTAAACACAAAAGTCCTACATGGGGAGCAAGTGCACAGTAACAATTGACACTCTTATTTATGAAGGATAGTCATTTCTAAAAGTGAATTTTGAGCCCCCTAATGGTAACCTTTTTGAAGAAGATATACCATTGGATATATATAATTTTTATTAACTTGATTGCTTAATTTTGATTAGCTATCTATTTGAGAAACTTTATTCAGACCCATTGCTAAATAATTCATGCATTTTTGATGTAGTAATGATTAACATGGAACACAGGGAAGGCATCCGCCCATATATGCAGTGTGTGTGCAATTGGTACATAAACATTCACATACACACACATCTGAAAAGAAACATCTGCATTTATTTAAATGGCTGAAAATAGCAAAAAGCTGAACAATGTCCACAGATTTATAAATTTCCATTCTGACAATCGAGAACCAAACTAAGACACAAACCGAAATCTTGTCTCACATAAAATGTAATGAAACTTTATTTCCTTAACCAATACAAGTCAATTATATGGCAGGACTCACAACCAAAACCAGATAAACTCTCTGGGAGAAATTGGGAATTTACCTGAGAAGGAAAGAGTAGCTGGAATAGTATCAGCTAAAGCTGTTGATGTGAAATCATATAACAGTTCAGATGAAAATTTAAAGTCATCTTTTCTAAGTTGGCACATAAAAACAAATTACATATGGTTCATGGCTTCAACAATCACTTCAGGAAGCATTCTGTACACTCTCACCTGAGGTACAGACTCCAAAACCCCTATAAAAGGATCATCTCCATATTTAGTCATAGCTACATGACTATGGCATACTTCTGTATCCTTCCTTTGACTTCCCACTGAACTACATACATAACCCTGGATTTTTATTATACTGGTTTGAAACACATCTTGTCTCTACTTACACTTCAGTTTAACTGTAAGGGCTTTTATCGAGTGAGGAGGCTCTGGGATGTAGTAAAAGTGGATTTCAGATGATAGATATGTATTCATAGAGTTCTTACTGGGAACCCAGGTGCCTGAAGCACTTCATTTGGCTTTTGACATTAATCAGAAATTAGCTAACACTTCAGAGGCATGTTTTAATACATGGATTTCTTTATTTGAAAGGCAGAGTGACAGAGAGAAAGAGATCTTTGATTTGATGGTTTACTCCACAAATGCCCACACAAACCAGTAGTGGGCCAGGTCCATGCCAGAAGCCAAGAACTCCATCTGAGGCTCCCATGCTGATGGTCAGAATCCAAATACTTGGGCTATCATCTTCTGTCTCCCAGACACAGGAGAAAGAAGATGGATGAGAGCACTGAGTAGTGTGAACTCATTCAACATAAGATGCAGGTGTCCCAAACAGTCGCTTAACCTGGTACATCACAATGTCTGCCCACTGAAGCATTTTTCATAGTGAAATTTTATTCCTTTACAAGATAAAATACAGTTTGAATAGACCACGACATCTTCAAGAACTGGGTCTATTTTCTTATTTAGTATATTGCTCAATATACTATAAGTGGTCAATGAATGTCAGATGAAAGAATCAAAAAGTGAAAAAAAGTCAAACATATCTTACTTAAATAAATTTGTTCTCAACTACTTATGTAATACATATTGCTGAAATATTTAGCCTGATTATACAACTTTCAAAAATCAAACTATTACTGAAATATCTTTGATTTCCCCCATTAGATTCATGAGAAGTAATGTGTTGAATTTACTTTAAAATTTAAATCTAAGCTTCCTATTTCCATTTTTTTCTAAGGGTGTTTTTAAAATAAAGTCTTAGTTTATTTTAAATTTTAAAAAATATACCAAACAATATTTTTAGTTCGCAGTTTATATTTCTTAGTCACAGTGTTTCTTCCTCTTAGTAAGTCTTAAGTTCCAGATCTTTCCAAATCTATTTCAACCAGTCTTTATTCCAGCAAATTAGCCCCACATCACTGAGTTTCTCTTGTACTTATTATAAAGGATTTTTGTTTTTGTTTTTCTATATGACACTTCTGCAATAGCAGCCTTGAAAAAAATACTAAAACCTTTTCTCTACTTTTAGCTTCATGATAATATTTCTTCTTTATCATGGCATTTAATTAATTGTGTATGTTCAAGTAAACCCATTTTCTCCAAACTTTATCTTCCAGTTTGTTTTGCAGCCTGACAATTGACAGGTAATAAAATGTTTAGATCAGCACTTTTCTATAAACTTATAAAAAGTGAGACTTGGTGTCAAGCTCTCTCAGACTTATTTAATCACTAAGAGTGGAAAGGAAGACGGATTTTGATTAAGACTTGCTAAAGCGATCAATAAAGACCTTGAACTTGCATAAGTCAGCACTGATGCAGTGATAGCCTGAAAGTCAACCTTTGAACTATGAGCATAAAGTGAGCAACAGAGAACTTGACCAAAGGTGGTTTTTTCCTGTAAATATTATTTCAAGTTTTATTCTGAGCATTCAAATTTAGCTTTTTTTTTTTTACTATTGTCATTATTTTCCTTTCGGAAATTTATTTTTCTACCTTATCATTTAGATAACATTATTCCCAATGTTTTATTATAAGTACAAGTCGGGGTAATCACAGAAAGAACTCAGCTGCATACCTGTTCTGCCCACCAGTTTTACAAATCCCAATTAAGATGAAGTAGGTGAAGTTCAAAAGGCAGGTAAGGTCAAAGTGAAGGTGTACTACTTCAAAATCCTCAAGATACATTGGATATGAGACTTAAACAAACAAGAAATTACTTTCATTGATTAAATGTAGATTGAATTAGGAGGAAAAAAATGATAGACATGGCTAAGGTTATGTCCTCCACTCATTGTTTAACTCAGCATGACTGATTCAATCTACTGAGCCCCAAGGAAAGCCAAAGATGTCACTCATGGACTTCACACAATGCAGGATCCTTGGAAGAGCAAAATCGAAAAGTTGCACTTTATCCACTCACAGCCTGGAGCCACTGTTCTCATTCCGTCTTGTGTTAGCAGAACAATGAACTGCAGCAGGCATTGGGCTGCTCCGCATAATAATTATAGGTATCCCACAGGCAAAGCTGTTGTTGCTTTTAAGACTTGACAGAATGTGTCTTGTAGGCATGACCTAGCAGATGGGGACTTTTTCCTTTCATCTTTTCCCAAAAGCCACCTAGGTGAAATATATAAAGCAACTTGATAAGGGATATATTTTCTCCGATAGGGGTAGGTTGATTACTATAAGCTGCTCTTCTTGTTCATTCACCTTAAAAATAATTGCCACTCTGTGGTGGAAGAAGTCAAGTATAGCCACAGAGGAAGGGGTAGACCTTTTGCTCTATCCTGCTAATTTGTGTCACCTACTGCACTGCCTTATGTATTGATGGTAGAAAAAAAAATGAAGCAGAAAATTAAGTCTGAAAGGATTTTTTGTCCGGCTGTCACTTTGTACAACATTTAGTTCAGTTGACATGACACTGTGCCTTTTGTTACATAAAACTGTCACATTGTCCTCTTCTAGTTAGCTGCAGTTACTGGCCAAATCAATAATATCTGTCAAAACTGTCAAATAATGAAAGGATCCTATGATATGTTGGCTGTGGTGAATGATATTTTAACTATCTTTTAAAAATATTACCAAATTAGCTTCCAAAGCATATTAGAATTATAGAAAAAATGTATACTTTGTAAATGATATGACAAACTTGCAAATGAGAATATTGGTTATGCATATTAGGTATATATTATTTGATATATTGCTTGCAATTTTAAAGGAAATTTTCAAAGATGAAATCCATTTCAGATGGATCATGTTTATAGCATAATACTTTTAATGCTTAAGCGAAGAAGTAACTAAAAAATCCTGAGTTTCTAGTAATTTTCTGCTACACATAATGATAATATTTAGCTGGTTATAGCAGACCAAGGGATAATTTATTGCATGTTTAGTTACCAGTGAAGGAACACCTAAGATATTGATGGATTGGAAGCAGGACTTGTCACTTAATGTTAGTGTTTGTCATCTGGGAGACTCAGCAACTGCACTCTAATATCATTTGTAAGTAGGAAACTAAGATGGAAACAGCTGTAGCTGGAGCCAATGGCCTTAAATGTTCCTTATCAGTCCCCCTAATTGAATACTATCAGAGAAATCTCAAGAACTGTTCCTGAGGTGCTTCCTGTGAACAAAAGAATTTCATTTTGTATTTTAGCTAAACTAATCTTGATACACTTTTTCCCCTTAGGGATAGCATCCTTATGTCCTCATGGTCTTAGTCTGTAACCAAGCAGTGATCACACATATGAGATTATGTTACTGTGAGTTACCCGATCAACCTATTCCATGCTTTTTAAAATTTATTTTTTTAGCCTTTGAATTCAGCGTGATCTCAGTGCCCTTCTTCTAACCATCTACACTACATACTTCAGGTTTATCCAATTTTCAGAAAAATTCAGAAACTATTTCCTTCTTTTACACCTGAAGTGACTTAGAATATTTGGGTTCACAACACCAACACAGTTTACTGAGAATCCTCAGTTCTACAACATGTAAAAATTTGGTGCTAGAGGAGGTGCCAGATTTCAGTCTGAACTATGATTTTCAAAAACTTTTCCAAGTATTTGGCAGTGCCTATATCTTGCAGGGTTTCCCCAATGTTCTCTAATAATTTGATGGCGCCAGGTCATAGATTTAAGTCTTTATCCATGTTGAGTGGATTTTTGTGTAAGGTGAAAGATAGGGGTCTTGCTTCATGCTTCTGCACATGGAAATCCAGTTTTCCCAGCACCATTTATTGAATAGACTGTCCTTATTCCAGGGATTGGTTTTGGATCCTTGATCAAATGTAAGTTGGCTGTAGATGTTTGGATTGATTTCTGGTGTTTCTATTCTGTTCCATTGGTCTATCCATCTGTTTCTGTACCAGTACCATGCTGTTTTGATTACAACTGCCCTGTAGTATGTCCTGAAATCTGGTATTGTGATGCCTCTGGCTTTGTTTTTGTTGTACAAGATTGCTTTAGCTATTCGAGGTCTCCTGTGTCTCCATATGAATTTTAGCATCATTTTTTCCAGATCTGAGAAGAATGTCTTTGGTATTTTGATTGGTATCACATTGAATCTATAAATTGCTTTTGGGAGAATGGACATTTTGATGATATTGATTCTTCCAATCCATGAGCATGGAAGATTTTTCCATTTTTTGGTACCCTCTTCTATTTCTTTCTTTAAGATTTTGTAATTCTCATCGTAGAGATCTTTAACATCCTTGGTTAGGTTTACGCCAAGGTATTTAATTGTTTTTGTGGCTATTGTGAATGGGATTGATCTTAGCAGTTCTTTCTCAGCCAAGGCATTGCCTGTGTATACAAAGGCTGTTGATTTTTGTGCATTGATTTTATACCCTGCTACTTTGCCAAACTCTTCTATGAGTTCCAATAGTCTGTTAGTAGAGTTCTTTGGGTCCCCTAAATAAAGAATCATATCGTCTATAAAGAGAGATAGTTTGACTTCTCCCTTCCCAATTTGTATCCCTTTATTTTCTTTTTCTTGCCTGATGGCTCTGGCTAAGACTTCCAGAACTATATTGAATAGCAGTGGTGAGAGTGGGCATCCCTGCCTGGTGCCAGATCTCAGTGGAAATGCTTCCAACTTTTCCCCGTTCAATAGGATGTTGGCCGTGGGTTTTTCATAAATTGCTTTGATCGTATTGAGGAATGTTCCTTCATATCCAATTTGCTTAGAGTTTTCATCATGAAAGGGTGTTGAATTCTATCAAATGCTTTCTCTGCATCTATTGAGATAATCATATGGTTTTTCTTCTGGAGTTTGATAATGTGGTGTATCACATTGATTGATTTGAGCACATTGAACCATCCCTGCATACCAGGGATAAATCCCACTTGGTCTGGGTAGATGATCTTTCTGTTGTGTTGTTGCATTCTATTGGCTAGAATTTTATGGAGGATTTTTGCATCTATGTTCATCAGGGATGTTGGTCTGTAATTTTCTTTCAATGCTGCATCTTTTTCAGGATTAGGGTTTAAGATGATGCTGGCTTCATAGAAAGAATTTGGGAGGATTCCCTCTTTTTTGATTGTTCTGAATAGTTTGGGAAGAATTGGAGTTAGCTCTTCTTTGAACGTCTGGTAGAATTCAGCAGTGAATCCATCTGGTCCTGGGCTTTTCTTTTTTGGGATGGTCTTTATTACTGTTTCAATTTCTGTCTCAGTTATGGGTCTGTTTAGGTTTTCGATGTCTTCCTGGTTCAATTTAGGTAGGTTGAATGTGTCTAGGAATCTATCCATTTCTGATAGATTTTCCTGTTTGCTGGCATACAAGTCCTTGTAGTAATTTCTGATGATTCTTTTTATTTCTGTGGTATGTGTTGTTACGTTTCCTTTTTCATCTCTGATTTTATTGATTTGGGTCTTTTCTCTTCTTTTTTAGTTACTTGGGCCAATGGGGTGTCAATTTTGTTTATTTTTAAACTTCTTATTAAACTGTTCTAAAGCATTCAATTTGGAAGTTAGAGGCAAAACTGCTCCAATTCATAGATGACATGACTATGTGTATTTAGAAACTTCTATGTCGTCTAATAAAATGATCTACTAGAAATAATAACTAAATTTAGTAAATTTGATAAGTAATTGTATTTTCCTTTATTCGAAGAAAGTGGGCATGCTTGGGTTTGCAATTGATGTAAGTTTTGGAGGAGGGTGTTTTCTTTTCTGTTCCTTTTTTTCTCAATGTTAAAGAGTAGAACAAATTTGCCGATGTTAGAAGTCAAGGCATACACTTTAGTGGGAGCCCATCATTTGCATATTCTTCAACAGATTTATTTTATTTATTTCAAAGTCAGAATTACAGAGAGAGAAGTAGAGACAGAAAAAGAAAGAGAAAGCCGGTGCCGTGGCTCACTAGGCTAATCCTCCACCTTGCGGCGCTGGCACACCGGGTTCTAGTCCCAGTCGGGGCGCCGGATTCTGTCCTGGTTGCCCCTCTTCCAGTCGAACTCTCTGCTGTGGCCTGGGAGTGCAGTGGAGGATGGCCCAAGTACTTGGGCCCTGCACCCCATGGGAGACCAGGATAAGTACCTGGCTCCTGCCATAGGATCAGTGCTGTGTACTGGCTGCAGCGCACTGGCCACGGCGGCCATTGGAGGGTGAACCAACGGCAAAAGGAAGACGTTTCTCTCTGTCTCTCTCTCTCTCACTGTCCACTCTGCCTGTCAAAAGAAAGAAAGAAAGAAAGAAAGAAAGAAAGAAAGAAAGAAAGAAAGAAAGAAAGAAAAGAAAGAAAGAAAAAAAAAAGAAAGATATTCAAACCTCTGTTTCACTCCCTTCAAATGGCTGGAACAGCCAGTGCTGGGCTATGGTAAAGCCAGGAGCCTGGAACTCCATCAGGGTCTCCCATCTGGGTGGTAAGGGTACAAGTATTTGTACTTGAGCCACCATTCACTGTTTTCCCAGACACATTAGTAGGGAGCTGGATAGGAAGTGGAGTAGCTAGGAATCAGTGGTGCTCCAAAATGGAATGTTGGTGATGTAGGTCATGGCTAAACCTGCTGTGCCACAATTCCAATCCCTGAAGTAATCTTTCAATATGTCTCTGTATTTCAAATTTCTCATTATTTACATAGAATTAAAAGAATCACTATACATATCAGCCTTCCTTGCCTTGTGATACAGATTTCTCTTACCATATGAGTCACAATGGGGCTTTGATATAAAACTATTAAGCAGTCAAGTGGGAAATGCGCTGTACATATTGACACTGGCAATAGCAGATGCTGAATACTTCTGGGAATGCAGACAGAAGGAAAAACTTCCAGGTACTATCAGCAAAGAAGGGTTTTGGTGCTAGAGGAGGTGCCAGATTTCAGTCTGAACTATGATTCTGGAGGTTTTTCCTGAAGCTTGATGAAATCCATTGTGCCTTGAACTTGATAGAGAGGATTCAGTGGTAGAAATCTGAGGATCCTGATGGATTTTACATATTTGTAAAATGGCATCTCTACCTGGTCTTCCTTATACTCCAATTAGAATGACACTTTCAATTTTATGCTGACTGTGTACTTTGTTCTAAAATGCATAATTTATTCTTAATGCCTGCCTTTACTTTTTGAAAGTAATATGTGTATCAATTACTAATGTTTCACTTATTTTTGAAAGTCTTCCAATATCACACCAGAGGATGCAATTAGTTTCTGTGCAGTGCATAGATGTAAACATATTTAAGCCACATTTTGAAAAGTGCACTTACTTTAAGGCAAAATGGTACATATAATAAAATAAAAGCTTCCTCTGCAATAAAACAAGGACTGATATCCCGCACTTATGTGAAACCAAAGTTTGATACCTTCTTCCCTACTTCAAACAAAGGATCCCAAAGTAAAGTCTCTTTGAAATAGCAGTAGGGATCTCAGAAAACACAAATCCAGGAAAACAAGTGGCAGTAATACAGGCTGGGTATCTCTTACCTGAAGTTCTTGGGATGAGGAATATTTCAGATTTTGGAATTTTTCAAATTTTGAAATAATTTCATAGATTTAATCAGTTGAGCAGCCTTCACTTGAAAACTTGAAATTTGAAGTGCTCCAAAATCTGAAAGTTTTCAAGCACTGGTAATCCAAAAGTTTTGGGTTTCAGAGCACTTTGGATTTCAAGTTTTTGAATTAGAGATGCTGAATTTGTAGTAATTCTGAATGGGCTAACTATATAAGGAAGGTGATATGCTTTGAATATGTCCCTCTGAAATCCATACTAAAATTTAATCTCAATGCAAGAGTATTAAGAAGTGGAGTGTGAAGAAGGTGCTATGTTATGAGGGTTAGGTTATGAGATCATTGCTCTTACTTGTGGGCCAAAGGACAGAATTCAACACTTCTATTTTTTTTTCTGAAATATGAGGGTACACATCATTCATCCCTTTTGTCCTTCTGATTTTCTGTTTGTGAAAACATCACAAAAAATGCCCACACAGACAATAAATTTGCAGGTGCCATGATCTTGGATTTCCAAACACCAAGAATTGAGAGAAATACACTTTTCCTTAACCATAGTTTAGGACTATTTGTGAATTGGTGTTAAAAATCACTGAAGCAAAAATCAAAGAACATACTGTTTTCCGTTACAAGCCCCCAACATACAAACAGACACACACACACACACACACACACGTATTAGTGTGGGAAGTAAAAAAAAAAACACTTTGTATGTGGGAGGAAGTAATATATATTCAAAATATTACAAATTCTAAAGTTAGCTCTACAAGTCATCTCTTTAAGAAGTTTCTGTATCCCAGAAGTTTTTGAAATCCAAGGATTTCACCCCTGAAATGTTATCTATTTGGATTTCCAGGTTGACCGCAGAACTGCATAGAATCTTGGAATGTCCTTAAAGGCTCACTTATTGATCAGGAAACCGTAAAACCCGAGTCCTTCTGTTGAAATGGAAGAGGGAGACGGGCAGAAGAAACTATTCAAATTTCATCTTCTGAGCTGTTGCTTGTGGTCTCCACCACTTCCTCTGCCTCCCTGAACATTGTTCCCCTTTCATCTGTCATCAAATCCACTTCAGGCCCCTCACGACCACTCCTGCCTCCAAAGTCTTCTCTTCCTCCACCGTGGCCCCTAAAGCCACCCTTCACCATTAGGTTTGACCAGTCCAAGGTAACTTTGTTTCCACCAGTATCACCAACTTTCATGTTCTTTTTGGCAGCTTTGGAAACTCCCTCACTGTTGAAGTCTACAAAACCAAGCCTTTTGGAGGATCTGGTCTCCTGACCTGTGACTAACCTTGTATAAACAGAACAATCCAAGTGTTCTTACCATGTCTCCTCAGACAAACCTTTGACTAATAAGATCTTAGATGGTTGGATATTGCAGTGGATAACCCCTGAGGTGCTTGTAACTCCAGCTTGGCTGCTTCACCCTCAATTTCCAATTTAAATCTTCTTTATTATCTAATAAAGTTACACATCTTATAAATGTGTCTTTTAGGTTTGTCATTATGATTCTGTGGTGCTTTGATAAAAGTTGTCTTCTCAAATGCTTCTGAAGAGTTTCACCTGTTAGCACAGTAGGAGACATTGCTTAAACCCAGAGTTTTTGATTCACCACTCCAAGTACTAACTTTTCCACATCTATAGTCTTCATTTTGACCTTTCTCTCCAGTGTTGAACAGGGAAATGGATTGCCCATTGATCTCTGATCCATGGCTTTCTTTTAAGGTGTTCTCTGCATCAGCTTAGGTTTTCAATTCAATACAAGCATTTCCTTTCTCCTCTCCATCCTTCCAAACTAATCTGATATTGATGGAATCTTCAGACACTTCTTTTAATTAATCTTGAGTGACTTTGTATGGGTTACTTTTGGCCAAAGTGGTTTTTCATCTCAATCCTTGCTGTCTTTTTCTTTTGGTTTCTCCAGTTTTGTTTCGTTACCAAATACTTTTAACCTATTGAGTTCCAAAGCTTTTCCCAGTATGCAAGCAGATTCAAAATCCATAAAATTCCTAGTCATGCCAGTCCTGGCATCCACAGCAGCAAGATAATTTTTATCAAAACATCCCTGATACCAGTTTTTAATTCAGGAGCAGATTTGTTAGAATTCATGCTTCAACAAATAGATTCAACGTCATAGTTGGTTCTGTGGCTTCCACTTTCTGTTTCTTGTCTTCAGCAGCTGCTTTCTCTTTTATCATTTCCTTCTTTCAATTTCCAGATGTTTCTTTGATAGACTCTTCTTCCTCCTTTTCTTCATCGCCTACATACACCTCATTCACATCCTTGCTATCCTGTTCTTCATCCTCAGCCTCAGCAATACTAGGCTTTGCAGGAACAGCTTTTGCAGATTTCTTTATTTTGAGTGGTGTAATCTCCATTCTGCTTCTTCAGAATCACCTCTCCCCCCTCCTGCTCCTTCTCCTCATCCTCCTCGTCATCCTCATCCTTTGAGGCAGGGGCACCTTTTCTGCTTTCATCACTGCAAGCATAAGTTCATCCTCACCTCATCCTCATCCTCCCCACTGTTACCATCCTCTTCATCATGACTGTCCTTCTGGGCATTCCAACTGTACTTTACCTCCTTAGTTGGGGCAACATCACTGCACTGCTATCAGTGGTTTACCTAGCGTGGCTGCCTTCTTGGCAGATGTCACCACTGTTTTGCTGGTGTAACTGTCTTCATGGCCAGTGTGGCAGCTGCTTTTTTTGCCTGGGGTGATGACTGCTTTCTTAGCAGGTGTGGCAAGTATAGTTTTGGTTTTTTTTTTTTTATTATTAAGGAAACCAACACCTTCTTTGCTAGAATTGTAGAAACTTCTTACCTTTTATTCTGAGGCATAACAGTCTCTTCTCCATACCTTCTTCATCTTTTGACACTTCATCAACGTCACTATCCTCTTCTACATCCTTTGGGGGAAGAGTTGTTTTCTTGGACTCACCTTGATTTTTACCAGCCTTTGTGAGTTTCACCCTGATTTTGGCTTATGATGATGTGCTGAATGGTGCGGATGAGCCTGCAAGAGCCCAAACAATATTGAAGGAAGTTGCACATACTCAAATTGCCAGAGCACATACACCTGGATGCTAGCAATAGCTCGAGATGTATAGACATCTATTGTTTGTAAACTATCCAGTCTGTGGTAGTTTGTTATAGCAGCCTGAGTGATCTAGCACAGGAAGACTCAAAGGCAATACAGTTTGAGTTGATTTCTTTCTCCAGGAAAGACACTTGAGTTATGATCTATTTGCTAGTTAAAATATATCTTGGTTATGTTTGCATCAGTGTTTGCTGTTATAATGGACTCAGGAAGAGGATGAAAAAAATAAAGTTGGAAAAGATAAGTAAGAAGTGTCACTCAGTCTTCTCTCCCCAGTTCCTGAGAAGGCAGTGTACCAAGCCAGTATGTAAGAATAGACTTTTGGTTCCAAAATGCCAATGAATCTGTGGTTGAATTTCCAGTGAGGTCTTTTGTGATAGGTATAATGACTATTCATCAACTTATAGTTCTTTTTTTTTTTTTTTTGACAGGCAGAGTGGACAGTGAGAGAGAGAGACAGAGAGAAAGGTCTTCCCTTGCCGTTGGTTCACCCTCCAATGTCCACCGCAGCTGGCGCGCTGCAGCCGGCGCACAGCGCTGATCCAATGGCAGGAGCCAGGAGCTAGGTGCTTATCCTGGTCTCCCATGGGGTGCAGGGCCCAAGCACTTGGGCCATCCTCCACTGCATTCCCGGGCCACAGCAGAGAGCTGGCCTGGAAGAGGGGCAACCGGGACAGAATCTGGCGCCCCAACCGGGACTAGAACCCGGTATGCCGGCGCCGCTAGGCGGAGGATTAGCCTAGTGAGCTGTGGCGCCAGCCCTAACTTGTAGTTCTTTACATTGAGGAACATGGAAGATATGAATCTCTAGGCTTCTTTGAAGTTATGTTTAAGAATATGTCTTATTTTCACCAATTGATGATGAATAAAAGTGGCACATGTCACTTTTAGAAAGAAACATGCAATATCGGGTCCTTGACTCTCCATTACGTGTTTGCCTTTAAGTAGCAGCATTTATTGAGGTGAACCCTACAATGCCTGAATGTCTCTGAGTGACATTCAGGCATTGAACTCCTATGGCTGACCCATCAACAGCTTAAGCAAAATATAAGCCTTCAATCTCTGCATCCATTGAAATGGTTCAAAAAGTAAGATGCAGGGTGTTTTTGCCAAAACATAGTGAAGATTGTTTTGACTGAAAGGAGAGGAAAAACAATGGAGAGAGGGCACTACCTCACTGAACTAGTGTGAAGTGATATCGATTACTATAAATGACTGTGAAGTCATCTCAGAATAAAAATACAGGACAGAGAGCAGGGAGTGTTTTCTATGCCAGGATCCCTTAAATAAGGGATATTTGTGGCCTTAAGTCAGTGACTGTTTCTACCTCCCAAACCATATACCCTCCTTTGCAGCCCTTAGCCCTATCTCACCTTCCATCTTCTCTGGGACCATTAGCTCTCATTTTTTTTTTCTATAGACTAATATCAAATGCATAAAAATGTAAAAATTGAACTTTGTTTATTTCTCTACTCCTTTTATGGGGCACATCCCTGTTCCAAAAGACCAATCATATAATCCCTAGCTACTGCCTCTTCGTGAGTGCAGGGTTTAATGGAAGCAACCTGGAAAGAAAAAAATATATTGGTTTAAATTTTAAATTTTTATCCTATTACATATTTATGCAATTTCTTCATGTAAGCAAATATACACCCTTTCATAGCACTTATAATATACAAATACTTATTTTAAAAATAACTAATGGGGCCAGTACTGTGGTATAATGGGTAAAGCTGCCTCCTGCAGTGCCAGGCATCTCATACGGGTGCCGGTTCAAGTCCCAGAAGCTCCACTTACAATCCAGCTCTCTGCAATGGCCTGGGAAAGCAGTAGAAAATGACCCAAGTCCTTGGGCTCCTGCACCTGAGTAGAGACCCGGAGGAATCTCCTGGCTCCTGGCTTCAAATCAGCCCAGCTCCAGACATTGGGACTATTTGGGGAGTGAACCAGCAGGTGGAAAACCTCTCTTCTCTGCCTCTACCTCTTTATAATTCTGTCTTTCAAATAAATAAATAAATTTTAAAAAAACTAACAAAGCCAAAAATAAATCATGCAGAAATAAATTACGTAGGCCATATTTTTGGCCAAAAAAGATACAGAAAGTTAATTTTCTATTCTCAGTTTCTTAGTAATTTAAGAAGTATCAAATAACTGTTAGATTGCAGTCAGAAATCAACTGATTACAGACTTAAAAATCATAACAATGGAAAGTTCTATGTTGCAGCCAAAGCTATAACTATTTTAATAGAAATTTTCTCCCATCTTACTGTGGACATCCCAAGTGCCAATTGGACTTCAGTGTTTTCTTAAAGCTTTTATTTATTTGCTTCCTTCTTTAAGGATATTAGTCCTCATCTATACTTGTAGAAACTATAATTCTAAAAGCTACCTCCTGTGTTCATAAAAGGCTAAAATTAGAATATAACTTGGTTTTTCCATGCTGTTGTCTCCCAGCTGGCCAGGAACATGCCTTGTCACTCTGCTGCTCCCAACTGTAATTAGATAATATTGAAAAGCAAGTCTCTGTAATCCTGAATTTCCCAGAAGTAATCAAATTCTGTATTTTTATCAGATAAGTGAACAACCACTCAATAGTTCCCTCACATCCTCAGATTCTCTTTTAGAAAATGTTTTTCTGTATCTTTTATCAAAACAGAAACCATGGAATTACTAAGAAACCATTTCTTTCGGTGCAGAAGGCAGTTCCTGAGTTGACTCTGAATGAATGACTGTATTCAAACATAAATGTATTCCAAATTCTTTTTCAGCCATTGAATATTCTCAACCCATTGGGAATAGGAATGGTTTTTAGTAAAATGATCCAGGTTGATGTCAGTCAATAGTTGACCTTGACATATCCTTTCTGAAAGTGATTAACCTGTATAAAAATCCACCTTGAGGTTTGCCAGCTCAGTTTTCTCCACCCTCTACCAAGATATATTCTTGATTCTTTCAATCTGGTTCTTTTGTTTTTATTTATAGTTGGCAAATAACATTTTAGTTATTTATTGGCTGATTTATTATAACTTAATACAGTTACACATGGGTCAAGTCAGGGAAATCAGCAATTCCATGTCTTCAAATATTATCATTTGTATGTGTTGGGAAATGTCAAACACTTCTCCTTTAGTTGCTTTGAAATGTATAATGAATTATTGGAGGCTGTAGGTGCCCTGTTATGGGACTATATCACTTCAGTCCCTTCAGTGTGTTTTGCAACCCATTATTTACTTTCCCTCTATTTCTCCCACTACCTCTGCTTCTTAATCTCTAGTGACTTTCCTTCTGATCTCTATTTCCATGTGATCAACTTTTTCAGCTTCCACGAATGAATGAGAACATGTGGTATGTGTCTATCTGTACTGCTTTGTTTTACTTAACATGATATCCCATAGTTCACCTATGCTGCCATAATAGGATTTAATTGAATAATGTTATATTGTGCATAGCTGATTCATTTAGGTTTTTTTTTATTTTTTTGATTAATTAATTTATTAATTTATTTTTGCCAGGCAGAGTTAGACAGTGAGAGAGAGAGAGAGAGACAGAGAGAGAGGGATAGACAGTGAGAGAGAGACAAAGAGAAAGGTCTTCCTTCCTTTGGTTCACTCCCCTAATGGCCACTACAGCTGGCGCTGTGCCAATCCGAAGCCAGGAGCCGGGTACTTCCTCCCGGTCTCCCATGAGGGTGCAGGGACCCAAGCACTTGGGCCATCCTCCACTGCCCTCCCAGGCCACAGCACAGAGCTGGACTGGAAGAGGAGCAACCAGGACTAGTACCCGGTGCCCCAACTGGGACTAGAACCCCGGGTGCCGATGCCGCAGGTGGAGGGTTAGCCAAGTGAGCTAATAAATAAATCCACTCTTTGTTTTATTTATCTCTCTTGTTACATTTTAATTCTCTATTTCATATGTTCTGCTCCAGTACTTGCTATTTATTTCCTTCTACTAATTTTGATTGTAGTTTGTTTTGCTTTTCTAATTTTTGAGTTGAATTTTTAGGTTGCTTATTTTTAATTTTTCTTTTTTTTTCTAATTTTTAGTGTAGGAAATTATTGCTCTCAGCTTGTCTTCTTACAGTATTGCTGTATCCCATATATTTTTATGTCATGTTTCCATTTTCATTTGTTTTCAAGTATGAATTGACATTAGAAAACAGGCAGAGAGCTTCTTTAAGGAATGATGATGTTTATTTAGTAATAACAGAGCATTGCAGTGGCAATGGCAGAGTATGCATACCATAATGAACTATGGGCTTTGTCAAATGGGCTGCAATTTGGAGAATGAATGAGAGGATGGAAGATTCTCTCTCTCTCTCTCTCTCTTTCTCTTTCTCTTTCTCTCTCATACTTTCTCTCTCTCCCTCTCGGTCTTTCCCTCTGACTTTGTAATTCTGACTTATAAATAAATAAAATAAATCTTAAAAAAAGAAAAAAATTTGCAAAGCTGTGAAATTTCCACACTCTGTGTTCAGCAGTTCAAACATAAACTTAGAGAAAAACTGTTCTTTGATTCTATTCAAAACTGAGCTTTTACTGGGAATATGACAAGTCAGAAAAATTGAATGAGGAACTGGTGTAGGTTGACACAAAGCAGTTGAAGGGATGGGCAATGCAGTCTAAACTGGAAAGAGAAAGATGTCAAGTTAAATGGTTTCTTACAGATAGGGATGAACTACAAGGATTGAGGACTAAAGATCCTGAATGCTACTTAACAGTAGTGACTCAATGGGAGTGTTGGAGCTGGAGGGAGAGGCTGTTAGAAATAAAAAATACAGCACAAATAGTAATACACACTTGTTCTAACCATCCCTTGGCCTCTTAATCCATTCTCTTTTTATCATTCTGATATTTTTGTAAGAACTGAATCACAGCATCTGTAATAATGTGTGTGTATGTTTGAGAAAATGCAAAAATGTGTAAAGAACGTATGTCTAAAATATAAAAAAATAAAAATTCAATTAGAAATTTGGCACAGGATATGAGCAGAACTTCACTAAAGAGATAATTCATGTCACTAATAAATACAATAAGATACATTTAATATCATTATTAATTACTTATTCAAAATATAAAACCACAATGAGATATCACTACCTACTTAAAAATAACAAAAATAATGAAAATACCAAATGTTTGCAAGTATGGACAAAAAACTGATACATGAATATTTCTAATGGTAATTCAAATACACACACACACACACTCAAACCAACAAGGTCAACCTGACTTTTACACTTTGAAGGTATAGGTCATGGTGTCTGGAATAGGGTTTATTTGAATATTCAAAGAAGATGGGTTGGGGTGACTTTAGTACCACTTTTTCCCACACGTTTTCTGGAACTATAGTAAATGTCATTGCATCAGGTGCAATATGGGCATGGAGTTACTCTTCATGGTAATTTTATTATAAGAACATTATAATGACCAGCAACCATATTGAAGTGTATCAATGCATCTCAAGGAGCTAGCAAAACAACAGCAAACTAAATTCAAAATTAGTAGGAGAAAAGAAATAATTAAAATAAAAAAAACAAAATTGAAATGAAAAATTACAAAATATCAGCAAAGCTAAGAGTTGGCTTATTGAAAAAATAAACAAAATTGATAACTATTGGCCCAACTAACCAAAAAAATGAGGTAGTGACAGGATACATGAGTAACACAAAAAATCAGTAGCTTTTGTATACACAGACAATGCCACAGCTGAGAAAGAATGTCCAAGATCAATTCCATTCACAATAGCTGCCAAAAAAATTACATACCTTTGATAAATTTAACCAAGGACATCAAAGATCTCTACAAAAGGAATTATAAAACACTAAAAAAGAAATAGAAGAAGACATAAAAATGGAAAAATCTTCCATGTTCATAGATTAGAAGAATCAATATCATCAAAATGCCCATAGTACTGAAAGCAATTTACAGATTCAATGCAATACCAATCAAAATACCAAGGACATTATTCTCAGATATAGACAAGATGATGCTAAAAATAATATAGAAAAACAGGAGATCCCAAATAGCTAAAGCAATCTTCCATAACAAAACAAAGCAAGAGGCATAACAATACAAGATTTCAAGACATACTACAAGGCAGTTATTATAGAAACATCCTGGTACTGGTACAAAAGCAGATGGATAGATCAACAAAACAGAATAGAAACTCCAGAAATCAACCCATATATCTATAACCAACTTATGTTTGACAAAGAAGCTATAATTAAACTCTGGAGCAAGGACAGTCTCTTCAACAAATGGCACTGGGAGAACTGGATCTCTGCATGCAGAAGTATGAAGCAAGACCTTTACCTTACACCTTACACAAAAATCCACTCAAAATGGATCAAAGACCTAAATCTATGACCTGATACCATCAAAATTAGAAAACATTGCAGAGGGGCTGGTGCCATGGATCACTTGGTTAATCCTCCACCTGCGGTGCCAGCATCCCATATGGGTGCTGGGTTCTAGTCCTGGTTACTCTTCCAGTGTGGCCCAGGAAGGCAGTGGAGGATGGCCCAAGTGCTTGGGCCCCTGAACCTGCATGGAAGACCATGAAGAAGCACCTGGCTCCTGGCTTCGGATAGGCACAGTGCCAGCTGTGGCGGCCATATAGGGAGTGAACCAACAGAAGGAAGACCTTTCTCTCTCTTTCTCTCTCTCTCTCTCGCTGTCTATACTCTACCTGCCAAGTAAATAAAATAAAAAAATAAAACATTGTGGAAACTCTGCAACACATCGGCATAGGCAAAGACTTCTTGGGAAAGACCCCAGAGGCACAGGAAACCAAAGCCAAAATTGACAGATGGGCTTACATCAAATTGAGAAGCTTCTGTACTGCAAAAGAAACACTCCATAAAGTGAAGAGGCAGCTGACAGAATGAGAGATATCATTTGCAAACTATGCAACTGATACAGGACTAATAACCAGAATCTATAAAGAGCTCAAGAAATTCAACAACAACAAAACAAACAAGCCAGTTAAGAAAAGACTTAAACATTTTTCAAAAGAGGAAATCCAAATGGCCAATAGATGCATGAAAAATGCTGAAGATCACTAGCCATCAGGGAAATGCAAATCAAAACCACAATGGATTTTAACCTCACACCCATTAGAATGGCTTTCATACAGAAATCAACAAGTAACCAATGCAGGTGAGGATATGGTGTTGGCGGGGTGGGGGGGGGGAATATACCCAAATCAGCATATCAAAGAGTTATCTGTACCCCCATGCTTATTTCAGCTCAATTCACAACAGCTAAGATATGGAATCAACTCAAATGTCTGCCAACTAAAGACTGGATAAAGAAATTATGAGATATGTAAACCACAGAACACTACACGAGGTAAAAAAAACTATGAAATCCTGTTGATTGCAGCAAAATGGATGCAACTGAGAAACATTATACTTAGTGAAATAAGCCAGTCACCAAAGGACAAATACCTTATGTTCTCACTGATGTGTGGTAACTAGAGCACCTAAAAGGTATGAAATTGACACTTTGAGATGCCATGACTTTGAACAGCCCTTGTCTCAACTGTTAAGGAACAATTTTTTTTCATGCTATTTGTTGAACTCTTTACTAAGTATAAAGTTAACCTTATGAGTATAAAGTTAATTAAAAATAGATCTTAGTAAAAAATAAGAATGAGGGAGGAAGAAAAAGGGTGGGAGTATGAGTGACTGGGCAGGTAGGGTGGGAGAATCACCATGTTCCTCAGTTTTATTTTTGAAATGCATGAAATTTGTATACCTTAAATAAAGGTTGCTGGGGGAAAAATGCCTGCCACGATTGCTATATTTCTCTAAAGTTTAATTGAACTCTGCTTCAGGTATTTTGAAGTTCTTAGTATATATGCACACTGACTTTACTCAGTTATAATTATAAGATAGCTCTTTTGTTGGGTATATGGATATATAGATTTAAACTGATATTCATTTGAGCTTCCCTATGATTAATGTTTGCATTGTAATTTTTTCCATCCATTTTATAAATTTTATTTATTTGAAAGGCAGACAAACAAAGAGAAAGTGACAGAAAGAGATTTTCACATTCATTGACTCCTCAAGTACCAGTAACAGCCAGCGCCAGGCAGGGATGAAGCCAGTAGTCTGAAATGCAGTCTGGGTCTCCCACTATGTGTGGTAGGGATCCAAGTACTTAACCATTGTGTGCTGCTCTACAGATTGTGCATTAGCAGGATTCTGGATTCAAAAGCAGAGCAAAAGTAGAACCAAGCCCTCCAGTGTGGGATGGATATGTACCAAACCACCTCAACCCACTGTACCAAACTCTCTCCATTGTAACTTATTTGTATCTTTACAGTATTGGTAGTACATATTGTCTAGAGCTGTTTTCACATTAAACAACATAGTTGAGCACTTGTGATTGAAACCTGGGATATGCCTAGTAGGTTGTCCACTGATGACTAAATTGATGTGTCAACTTGGCTGACTCTGAGGCATAGTGTATGCAATATTTGGTGCTATGTCTCCCATATTTAAGACTCATGGTTCCAGAAACCAACGGGTGAAAATCAAAGGGTGACATCACTCCCTATTACCCCTAATGATTCATTGACAAAACTTGTTTCCTGTGCTTTTTGCTTTATGCTCTTCTTATCAAGAGACCTTAATCCCAAATGGAAAGGATGTTTCCAATAGGAGACACAACAATACATTTGTTGAACTGAATGTTAGGACTGCTATCCAGTCACGATAGTCTCCTCATATTCTAATTATACAGGCAAAGGGAGATGAGGTGATTGATCCTGCAAGCCAAGGAGAAGGTATACTGCTGGTCTACTAAGAAGGTAAGAAGGGGTAAGAATGCAATCCAGGAGATTCCTTTAGTATCTCTTAGTCTCACCTTATTCTATGATTAACTTACTGGGGAACCAAAACAACCTAATTCAGAATGGACTACTTATGTTTCTGACCATTTACAAATGAAGGTTTGGGTCACCCTACCAGGAAAGTACCACAATAATTAGATGTATTTGCTGAACACACATACACACACACACACACACAATACAGAATAGATAGTAGAAAAATATAACAGTACACTGAGAACTTCATCAAAAATAGAATTAACAAATCAATTTATCTCACTATATTTTTTAGACCATAAATATAAGAAGTCTTCTAAAAGTTAAAGAAAATTATATTATGAAATAGCTAAATTATCCACGTCCCATATCTAGTATTTTTTTTAATTTTAAGTAACTGTTTTGGTTTTTTTACTTTTATTTAATAAATATAAATTTCCAAAGTACAACTTTTGGATTACAGTGGCTTTTTCCCGCCATAGCCTCCCTCCCACCCACAACCACCCACATCCCATATCAAAATAACTTCTGAGTCCTGGCTTTGGCTCCTGATTCTGTTGTGTGCAATAGTGCCCCCAGCTGGGCGTATTCCAAGTTCTTTCAGACATAAAGGTGCCCAGGAAACCAGAATTTATTTAAAGCAAAGGAAAAGTGCACTCTCAAGAATTAAGTACAGACAAGCTCAAGAGAGAAAAGTGAACAAAAGGCCCAGAAACATACAGAAACCAACTCAGGTCAAGCTGCCCTCTTCTACTTTTGGAGACATAGGATGTGGTGTCTTGAACAAGAATTAATTGAATATTTAAAGAGAGAAGGACTTGGGGTACAGCTTCAGTACCTTCTATTTCCAGGCCTTTTTTGGAAATATAATAAGAGTCACTGCATCAGGTGGTACATTATGGGAGTAGAGAGTTGCCCTTCATTGTAATTTTATTATAAGGACATCATAATGACCTGCAGTCATTTTAGATATTTGGAGCTGCTGCTGGTTCTAAATTTGCAATACTACAGAACTTGCAGTTTCTGCTACATGGAAGACAGGAGGCTTGGTGGTGCATGGAAGGAAGGCAGGTTTTTCAGTGCACAGAAAGGAATGTTTGGATGGTGCAGATCAAGTTGGTACATGGATCAGTTCCGGCTGTCCTGAGGAGATTGACCACAACTGCAGAGGTAGCCTGCCACCACTTCTGCAAGAGTCAACATGGTGAGCCAATCAGAACTCTCAAACTGCAGGTAGACTGGTGCCAACCCACCTCAGCTTGTCTTTTTAGCTACTTATTGCCCCATATCAGCTCCAGTTTCCTGCTAATGTGCACAGGTAATGGTCTCAAGTAACTGGGTCCTTTCCCTAGCCATTGTAAGCATATTGGGAGTGAATAGTAGATGGAAGCTCCATTTCTCTCCTTCTGTCTTTTTCTCTTTGCCTCTGTCTCTCTGTCATATAATGAAAATACAAATTTTTAGATAAAGTGAAATATAATTACACTACTCCACTAATATTCATTGTTAATTTAATTAATATGGAATGTGATGTATTTGTTCATATATTTTATTCAAAATATGCTAGACATATTTTATTTATTTGATTTTTAATAATATATAATACAATTTAATTCATTAGAATATCACATTTTTAATGACTGTACCATTCAATTACCTAGAAGTAACAGAGTAAACATGTTCCATCTATGTTTTGTAACACTTTGGTTATTGTTTCCAGATTATTAAGAAAACATACAAAAAAGCCTAACAGTATCCACATTTTTGTAATTCTGTTTATGGTCATAAAAATGTCAAAGAAATAGAATTGCACCTTCAAATGTTATGGACTTTTAACATTTTTATTCAGATTAATAAATTACCATTAATTTTGTTTTAAATATACTCAGCATGAGGTAAGTAGAATAACGCCAAGAACACAATAAAAATATAGGCTGAAATCCAAAAACAAAAAGAAGATGCACATTAGACACATGTGGTTGGATCCCCCAGGAAGCCCAGGCAAGAGAAGAAAAGAACCAAGATGAATGAGAACAAGAGGAGAAATGTTTGACTTACTGAAATTTAAGAAAAAGAATGGAACTGTCAAGGTGTCCAGTCATGAAGAATGAGATAATGTACATGTGTGTAAAGTAAAAGAGAATTTCAAGAAGGATGTGTTTAAATTATGTATGAACACCAAGGAACTGTTAGTAGGCTAAACATGAATTCATTGAGTTTTTTGTTTTAAATGTTTAATTATTTTGTTTCATTTGAAGGCCAGAGTGTCACAGAAAGTGAGACAGAGAGATTGAACTTCCATGAACTGGTTTACTTCCTAAATGCCTTCAATAATCAAGGCTGGGTCAGGCAGAAGCCAGGAGCCTGAAACTCTGTTCTGGTCTTCCATGTGGATGGTTGGGGTCCAAACTCTTGACCCATTATCATCTGTCTAACAGGATATGTTAGCAGGATGCTGAATGCAAACAGGAGCATTCACGACTCAAACTGACACTCCAATATATGATGTGGGTATCCCAAGCAACAGCACTATACCACTATACCCACCCCATAATTGGGCTTTGATAAAGATATTCAACAAGTATTTGTTGAATGCCAGTTATATGTTAGGCACTATAAGAGGAAACAAAGATATATGACAAAGTGTCTTATATATAAGACACTTTGGTTATCGTCTCCAGTATATTAAAAAAATATACAAAAAACCTAAATGTGGGGAGCAACTGAGACTAGACTAAGTAACTGGAATTAAGACTTATTCTATGCATCTGCTCTCCCACAATATGGCGCTGGGGAGGAGTAAACTTCTACGCAGCTGCCTCTCGCAAATTTGACTGATAAGCTGCAGGAGCTGATCCTGCTCCTGATTGGAGGAGAGCAGCGTGCTCCACGTGTGGGCAGCAGAGTTGGGATTGGTGGAAGAGGACTATAAAGGAGGAAAGAGACAACATGCACCAGGAACATCTGAAGGAACACCTGAGCAGCCCCCGAGAGAGCCGGACGGCGGTGTGCCGCTCCTCCGAGGAAGCAGGGAAGGTGGCAGGGGGAACCGCCCCTCCATGGAGGTGGAGGGGTCAGCAGCCAACCCGGGAAGGACCAGCAGCAAACCCGGGAAGGGCCGAGCAGACAAAAGAACAGCGCAGGGTCCTGTGTCGTTCCTCCGTGAATGGGGGAGCGACACCTAAATGTACCCACTTTCTAATTCTATTAATGGTCCTAAAAGATACCATAAAAATGGAGTTGTACCATCAATGTTATGGACTTTTAATATTTTTATTCAAATTATCATTCATTTTATTTAAATATACTTAACATGAGGTAGTAATAATTTCAATAATTTAAACTTTAGTTATTCTGTTAAGCATGTCATGGACTCTAATTGAAAATAGATAGGTGAGTGTAGCAAAAAATAATGACACTATTATATCTACATAAAAGAAAAATAAGACTAACATTAATTTTTAATTAAAGTTTGGGTATTAATTAATTGGCAACTTCCACTTAGTCTTAGGTAAAGAATTGGTTAATTAATAACTCATAATTTTCAATTTCCCAGTGACAAATATTCCAGAATACTGTTAACTAATTGTGTCTCTTATTAGAAAATCTAATGATAATGCATTTGTTAAATAAGCTTGTTATTTAATTTAATAATCTCATGAGTTTATGAAAAACAAATTTGAACTTTTTTAAGCATAAACAAGAGACAATAAATAATTAGCATAAAGTAAGAAAAAATTTTATTTTATTGTTTGTGTATTTTTTGCACTCATTAGATGAACTCCCTAATAGATTGTATATTCTTTATAGATAGAAACTATACATATCTTAAACCTTTTTGATATTTCTCCAGTGTCTTTCCAGAGTACTGTATTCATAGTGCTGAACAAATCCGTGATTACTTGAAAGAAATGATTTCAGAACAAAGATATGTACTAAAAACTTAATTTTTGCTGTTATATGGGTAAATTTAACGTTTTCATTTGTTAGTATTATTTTTATGTAAAGGAAAATAATAAAACAAATAAAAATCAAATTCCACTAAAGGCAATTGAAAGGATGCCCTCATACTTGTGCACTTACATCATCTTTGTTCTACTCTCATGATTTTATTTTAAAATAGAAGCAGTTTTTGGAATTGCATTTAATTTTTCCAGTTATACAGACTAAGTAATGTTGATGTTTATATTTTTTTATTTTCTGAATATGTAATATGCATTAATATTGTATGTATTAATATTGAATGTATTAATAATATGTATTAATATTGTTCCATAGTACAAAGCATTAAACATAACATTTTTGTTGTTTTGCTAATTTTCAGAATCAAATTTTAGGGACAAATTTTTCCTCATGGAAAACCGTGAAATCGCACCCACTAACCTAGTTATTTGCCTGAAATTTTAATGGTGAAGTGATTGATTTAAGATCCTGCATCTCCAAATAGAGAAGTAAGGACAGGTACAAGCATTTGAATATCATGTGTTAAGAGCTTACCTACCCAATTGGTGAAACACAGCATTCAGCCTGTTAAACTATTGGTTCAGAAGGACAGTGCTTATCAAATTAACAACAAAAGAAGAGGATATTTAACTTTTGAAAAGTGAGAAACATGAAATTTTTTCAAGCATGTGTTTTCTTTCACATGTCTACAAAAAGCTTTAGGACATAGATCCCTAACATAATTTTGTGATTTCTGTTTTTTTTGTTTGTTTGTTTGTTTGTTTTTTGATAGGCAGAGTGGACAGTGAGAGAGAGAGACAGAGAGAAAGGTCTTCCTTTGCCGTTGGTTCACCCTCCAATGGCCGTCCCGGCCGGCGCTCTGGCCGGCACACCGCGCTGATCCGATGGCAGGAGCCAGGTACTTCTCCTGGTCTCCCATGGGTGCAGGACCCAAGCACTTGGGCCATCCTCCACTGCACTCCCTGGCCACAGCAGAGAGCTGGCCTGGAAGAGGGGCAACCGAAACAGAATCCGGCGCCCCAACCGGGACTAGAACCCGGTGTGCCGGCGCCTTAAGGCGGAGGATTAGCCTAGTGAGCCGCGGCGCCGGCCGTGATTTCTGTTCTACAGGGCAGCCTTTGTTGTATCAAGGAAAAAGTAATGCATTTGGCATGGATATAATTTTGGAAATGATGTAAATTCTGTGATGCCTAAGGTAACAGTATTTTAATGGAATTTCCAAAAACACAACTCTTACAGATTAATTGTAGACAACCTAATGGCAACTTCTTTTGCCAGTACATTTTTTCATGTTTTTATAGCTACTGTGATAAGGAAGAAAAAAAAAAAGCAAGATATACAACAATTTCCTGGAGTCTGTGCTTCTGGAGTCTCATAAAAAGCTCACAGAGAACTAAAGCGAGATTCTACCCCAAAAAGGAATTGCGGCATCCCTTCCACAATATTTGGCCATCCAGTGCCTCAATAATGATGGAATTTGCATCTGTAAAGACTTGCACATCTCTCTGGTGTCCAGCACATGTACAGGTCCGGTGAAGATGAAACACTTAAAGGTCAAACACTTAAGCCGGTTTCTCAGCAGCAGCACTAATGACATTTTTGGCTGGAGATTTCTTCATTCTGGAGGGCTGTCCTGTCTATCGGTATAAATTTAGCAGTGCTGTCTCTTAATCTAAATATCACTCCTCTCCAATTATGAAGCCAAAATGTCTCCAGATTTTACCAAATTCCGCCTGTTGGTCAAAATCATCTCTGTCAACAGCCACTGCTTCAAGCTAGCATCTCTTTAAACCAAAATAGGAGAGTCTGAGAAAAGTACCCTTCATAAAGAGAACATGCACATTTGACTTTCTTACACTCAAAACCTATTTGTATTTGTATTTGACTGGAGCTTTATGTCTTATATATATTTTTCAAATTGGAAAACATTTTCATAGGAGCAATATGCATATGGTGAGGTTGATAAAAGTTGAGAGATTCACTCCCATTTGTCTAATTTAATTTATCATATAATCAGAATTAGAATAGTCTTAATAGGGCTTGTATTGTTGCTTAATGGGTTAAGCTGCCCCCAGCAATGCCAGCATCCTATTTGAATGCCTGTTTGGAAATAGGCTGTTTTATTTCTGATCCAGATCCCTGTTAATGCTCCTAGAGAAGTAGTAGAAGATGGCTCAAATCCTGGGCCCTGCAGGCTTGCAGGACACTTCTAGCTCCTGACTTTGGCCTGGCCCAATCCAGACTGTTAAGGCCATTTGGGTAGTGAACTATCATAGTGAATGGAAAATCTCTCTATTTTTCCCTGCCTCTCTCTCTCTCTGTAACTCTGCCTTTCAAATAAATATAAAGCTTTAAAGAATAGTCCTATCAGCTCTAATTTAAGAAGTTTTTCAATAAGTCAATTTCATAATAATATATATTTCATTTTATCGTAAATAGTATATGGGTTCCAATTAACAAAACTTCAACCATTCTTCATATATCTTACAAACACATACACATTTGTGTGTATACATAGTTATAGTTTAACTTTAAAATAGATCTTATTTTATGCAACTTTACAAAAAAATAAAAACAAAGCTAACCTGTAAGTTGAAATATTTCAAATTTTTAAGTGCCTATATCATTAATCCAAATTTTCATATCTTCACAGATTCCTCTTTTATTTGGCCATTTTTAAATTAAAATTCACAATCTCAAATGTTCAAATGAATGACTTTTAAAATAGTTTTCCATGTGGATTTAGAGCAAGTGTTTTACAATACCACTAATAAAAAATAAACATAATTATAATAGTTGTAACAGCAAATTTTTCCAATCACATTTCTTTACACACATTATTTATTGAATGTGCATAGCAATACAAGAACAATGTTACTATTTCTCTCACCTTACAGATGAGAAAACTGCATAGGGAAGCTAGGAAGTTAGGTAATTTTCCTGGCATTGAACAATGAGGAAGTGATACAGCTGACCCCAACTCACCTAGCTTTTGAGCCAGTATTATTAATGAGAGTCCCATAGAACTCCACTTTATTCACTTGCCCTCACTGATTCATACTTCATTTGTCAAAGTTTTGAAAAACGGAATTTGACTTAGTTTTTACTTTAGCCATCCATATGCCTTACAGTGAAGATTTTTATTTTTTCAGTCTTGGAAAATTGAAAGATTTTTCTTCTATTGCATGTTGAACAGCTAAAGGCCACTTCAGTATTTCTAACAGAGGTGTAAGTATCAGAAAGCTCATACCTTGATCTTGAAATATATACTTCACAACTCTCCTTGTGATAGGTTCTAATCTTTTTTGAGCTAGATTTTAATTGTGCTATATGGTTTTTTTCAGGTATTGTATCTACAAGTGGGTGAACTGTAAATCTTTGAGATCAAAATGCAGCTCAGAACATAACACATCGAAGCTGCCTAAGAAACATGACATTTCACCCTAGATATATGTGATGATAGATAAGAATAAAGATGGGTTCTTATTTTTAACAGCAAAATGTAGCTGGAGAAGAAATAACCTGTATTGTAATATTTTATAAGTGGAAAAAAAGTAGGAGATTGACATTTGTATGATACTCCAAGGGCCTGAACAAATTGTATTTTTAAATAAAGTTAGATTTTCCATACTAAGATTTTGATTCTACAAATATGATGAGTGATTTAGCCATAAATACTGCATTTCAGATTTTTATGGATTGTATCCTACTTTCTAGCCAGTAATGCATTGATTATTACACCAATGGTATGCTCTCATAAGCAAAAATGTGACATTCTCACTTACGACAAACCTCAAATGCTGTTTGTAACATTAATACTGTACATTGAAACAAAATGCTGTGTATTGTAATAAGACATACATTTAATTGCATTTTGTCTTAAATGCTAAAATCTAATTGCTTACACAAATTTAACAGAGGTATTTTATGAATGTATAAATCCCAAGGAAAAAAGTGCTTAGGAAGGAACACAGAATTTTAAACCTCCACATCAATGCTTAGAAACACACAAGCACATTGAATACACATAGATTTAAACAAAAAGGAAAACACCATCAACAAAATAGACTTCCTACAATGGTGATTCGTGCTATCTAAATATGGGGGAATTAACACAATGTATTCTTCTGTTTATAAATAGAAATTTAAGTAATTAAGTAGTGGTTCATGGAATAGTTCGCTTGTATTATGAAAATATTTTCCAGAAAGCCTTTGACATGCTAGAGTAAGGTATATAAACTGTATTGCTGCTCACGAATATTTAGAATATTTCAGATACTAGAAATGACACAGTCTTTGTGTTTGGTATGTCTTTAGTACAATTTAGACCACCATTTGTCCTCAAGTAGGTCTATTTAAAGTATAATTGACTGCCCTAGCAATTATTGTGAATAGCAGCTGTCTGCTGTAAAAAGGCATATATATAATGAGGGAGAAAGGATCAAATACACGCAATAGAAAAGAAAGGCATAAAGAAAATACCTATATGAGGTTGCTTCTTAGCCCAGATTTTATATTTGAAAGGCACAAGGACTATTAGCCGTTTCCAATTAGGGACTATAAAATAAATGAATGAAAGTACTCATCTATTTATGAAAAGCAGCTGGGATTCCCTAAATCCAAAACTAGTAAAAGTTTATTTGTTCTAAAATTGTTACAGCTCACAGCATTTCACTTATTTTCATTAGCTATGGTAGGTTTTGTGAAAACCTTTCTTGTATCATGTACCTTCTGCAACACACAAAAACACCTTGCTTTGTTTTTCTCCTAAATAGCTACATAATTAGATGGATTATTTCATGTGTCTGTGCCTGTGTTTGCTGAACAGAACAAGCCAGATAAATTAGCACTTAGCAGAACTCACAATAGCACATAATATGCCCTTGTGTTTCATATAAAGCTTTATTTGTCATTCACGGCTGGTTGGCAAAACTGACTTTGCTTTTGAAAATGACAGGTGGTACTCTGGTTAGCTCTGTATGGAAAAAGAAACAACCTTCACCAAGACAGTTTCTGTCAATAGCTTTCATGATTTAGCATTCAATCTGGTCTTGTGTTTCTTCAAAAGTTCTGTTTCATTTGCATCTCTTAGGTCTGGCATCACCAAGGCTCTTTAATAATTGGGATTCTATACCACAAGGCTAGAAATCCAGGCTTCCTCTTTCTCCACAGGCCTGATTAAAAGACAGGTGAAGTTCAGTATATTTCAATAAGCCTCAACATTCCATGTCAGGAATCAATAGCCCTCCTTCTTTTTTTAGGGGTTATTAAATTGCAGCTGTAACATTAGCCTTCTTTATCTAATTGATTGTCTTTTCACAGGGCTAAGAAAATCAATAACAGTCAATGGGACTGCCCTGTTTTTACCTAATAGATGTTTTCTCCTAATTGGCTGCCTGGGTGGCTTCACCGAGCTCAGTATGTTTTCAGAAGTCCACAGTATGTTGCAACCCTTGTAAACTATTTTACCCTGTGCAACAGTTATTGATTTTATAATGAAATCTAGAAAAATCGATAGCAATCAGGAATATAGATCAGGATTCCTAGGTACGTTATGACAAAGGGCAAACTCACTTTGCTACCACTTCAAACTGTGATTCAATTAAATGTGTCCTTAAAACATTACATTTTCCAAAGACTTTGATCAAAGTCACTTGATTGTTGTCTAAGACGCAGCTCAAAATCTGAGAATCAAAAGATGCTAATTATGGAGTAATACAGAAGTTTTTAATTGACTATTTCATACAAAATGAGAAATGCCAAAATCGTTCAGCCTAAAGGATAAACTGCTGAGAAAAATGACCTATCAAAAGTCATTGTACAGAAGACACTGGCAACTATACTAATTTCCTAAAAATTACTAATAAAATGTGTAACTTCATGTTAAAATTTGAGTTTTCATTTGCCAAAATTTTTACATTTATATGATATTACAGGCAGTATTGCCTCAGTATGGGAGAAGCACAAATGTGTTTCTAAGGGTCTTGGAACACAGAAGCTGAAGTTCAGTCTTTGAATGTAATTAGATTCTGCCCTCTGAAGCTATTTTGAACAATTACCTGTATAACTAAGACAATGTTAGAGATCAGTGAACGCTATAATCAGGGTAACAAGTTCCTAGGAAGAACCGTCTCTTCCTATGAAAGGAAGAAAAATCACAAATTAAAAATTGTTACTAGGAATTATGGCCTTAAAATGTTTAATTTCTCCTAGAGAGAACAGTTATTTCAGCAATGCAAAGAGAATCATTTTATTTTGTATTTATTCTTTCACATTTAGTTTATTTTGTTGGCTTCTATTGTTTGCACTTATTTTTATACAAATTCATCTTAGGACCTTGTCATTTTCCTGATATCTTGAATTCTAGGAAAGAGATTTCTCTGAGGTATTTTAGATAGTGTCTATTTTTATTCCAATTCCAGATGAAATTCTTGGGTCCATATTAGTACTACTGTTTTGATTCCTAGTTAGTAATAAATCAAAGAGAAAAAGTCATAAATTGCCATTGACAGCCTGCAATTTTGTAAACAATTCTTCTTTTTCCATTGTTATGACAACACACTGGACATTGTCATTTCTCAAACTAGAATCATAGGATGCAGAGCAGTGTCCTAACACTTTCCAGATTAGCATGCATGTTGCTCGGTCTCCATCACTCTTCAATGAATTGACATGCCATACTAAAGTGTCGTGCCATTTAATATGTCTAACCATGACGCAGATGACAGTTCCATAGTCGGTGACAGTTAACCCAAGTCTGTGGAGCTGTCTCCAACTCCAACATTATACATCTGGTGCATTTCTATTTGACCTCAGCTCCACCATGGTTCTCCATTATCTAGAATATGAATAATTAAATCAATATACAAATAACACCACAAACCAAATACCATAGCAAGAATATTCTTTTAAAATCCAGAGCCAAGAGAAGATTAAGTAAAAATCTTTTCATTCCACTAAGCTTTATAGAATGGTGCAGGGATAGTGGGTGGAGAAGAGCATTGAGGATAATGATACCTTTCTCAAGCCTAACAAAGACAAATGTCACAGAAAGGCACCAAAACGTCAACCACACATTGTTGATAAGGTCCTCATGCTTCAGAGCATAATGCTGATTTCTCTACTTTAAAGAGTAAATCAGAGGGCTTCCTCATATTGTAGCACAGACTAAATAACAGTGAAAATTGAGAAATAAACCAAGTTAGCTTCCAATTTCTTCTCCCCTCCCCTAAGGTGGCCTCAAATTCTAATGGAATTAAGTGCATGGTGTGTTCTTGCTCCCCTATCTCCTTATTTGTAGACTTTCAAGACAGGACATGATAAACTGATCTGTGTTAAATATGAATGACTGAAGAGGTCATCTCTTTAAAGCACAGCAACATTTAATGTGGATTAAAAGATAATGTCATGAGTTTGAATCACTAACACTGATTTATAAGTTATATAAACCTTAATTATAATATACATTATTTTTATATAATATAATATATATAATGTTATATATAATATAATGTTTATATTGCATATAAAGGACTTGGGTTATTAACCAAAATGCTAATTTTTCATGGAATTTTGAAGTTATGAGCACTGGTTGTATTCAGAAGGTTACAGTCAAGCATAATACATGCACATATATAGGAAAAAAAGATTTTATTGAGTTACATATATTCTGAGTTTGCTGTATTATTGAGCATGCTTACAAATGTTCAAAGAGCTTTTGCTTGGAATAATTTCTAACTTGGTTATTGTACTAGTACAGGACCTTACAATTCATCAAATACACTAAAGTTTTTGAGCCAATAAAATAACTTCACTACCCCAACAAATGCCTCCAATTTTGATCAATAATCAATGATGTGATACAAAAGAAAGAAGAAATTTTGTGTTATTATAGTATTAGTCTTTACCATTGGAGATTTTTGGCTGTACTTTCTCTGATTTCTTCATGTGTGTGTGATACTCAATAAAACAAACAAATCTCCTTTTTGTCCCAAATTGATCTCAGTGCACTTTTAATAAAAGAACAATTCTCAATCCTAAATCTAAATGAATTAAACATATACTGTGTATGGGTGTGGTATATGTATGTGTGGGTACTCATGTATGTGTCCATATGTATACATAAATTTAACATTTAGCAATGTATGTATGTGCATATTCATATAATAGTTGCTGTAACTATACGAGCAGGACACATTTTCAGTGAAACTTTATCCTCCCTACATTTCCACTGCAGAGCTCATAGCAACAACAAAGATGATGTTGTCAAGTTCTACAACATTCACAGTGCACCTGCTGCTTCTCCATCTCCTCCCCCTCCTTCATTAACATCACTACTGTCATAATTATTGTTATAAATCCAATGTGATTATAGTTCTAATGATAAGGATAGTGATTTTGTGGCTGATTTCATTTGAAGGGCTGTAGTTATCTTTTTATACATTTTCTCACATCTCAATTAACCCAACTGAAAAGACCTCTTTGGATACCAAAACATAAAATATTTGTATCAGAGAGCAGAAGTAAATTAAGGGAAATACTCATCCCTTTGCTTTCTTCCTTGAGTGCCTTTTTTAGTAATGGGAATAAGCATGCTCTATTGTAATCCACATGATCAAAATATTTCTTGATTGCTTTTTTAACTTTTTACATACAAAAATGGATTGCTGCCTTCAAATTTTACAGCATTTAATTTTCGAAATGAAGAAAAGCAATGCTTTATTTATTTATTTATTTTTTGACAGGCAGAGTTAGACAGTGAGAGAGAGAGACAGAGAGAAAGGTCTTCCTTCCACCCCCAAAATGGCCACTGCAGCCGGTGTACTGCACCAATCCGAAGCCAGGAGCCAGGTGCTTCCTCCTGGTCTCCCATGCGGGTGCAAGGCCCAAGCACTTGGACCATCCTCCACTGCACTCCCTGGCCACAGCAGAGAGCTGGACTGGAAGAGGAGCAACGGGTACAGAATCTGGCACCCCGACCGGGACTAGAACCTGGGATTCCGGCGCCGCAGGCTGAGGATTAGCCTAGTGAGCTGCGGCGCCAGCAGCAATGCAATTTTAAACAAAGCAATTTTACATGTAAGCTTGGATTTCAGTCTTGTATTTAAATTCTTCTGTGTCAGACCAGAAATACTTATTAATGAAGTCATTTTATTGTATTTCAAAAATAAGGTTTTTATTATGCTTTAATAACAAGCATATGAATTAATGATTTTTGTGCAAATATTCACTAATATTTAATAGAGAGGAGGGCTACAAAGCAACCTTACATGAATAAAGTCATACAATGTGTTCAAAAAAGGACAAGGTGCACAGTCAAGGAAGTGAATGAAACACCTTAAATGAAGAACCTATTGCTCCCTCTATAGTTAAAAGCAGCATCCTCCATTTGGGTTGCCTTTCTTCTCCTCCTTTTCCCCACCTTCAGATGAAAGCTGGAATGTGAAGAATATAATCATTAGGAAATCATGTGTTTTATACTGAGAACTGAGAGGAAGGACTCTTCAAGAATGTGCAAGAACAAGGAATTTATCTGATCTCTGCAAAGAAAAAAAAAAGCTGGATAATTTAGGAACTGAGACAAAATGATGGCAGTGTCATGGCTAAATTCTAACCTTTGCAGGATGGATTGTCACAAGTTATTGAAAGCCTGTTGGCAATAACACAGTCTGTCTTGAGTTGGAAATAGTTACTGAATACAGGTCTCTCTTTGACAACATAATAAGCCATAATTGTTACAACACTTGGACTTCACATGAAAATTAGAGTAACCTTATGCAGTATCAATCCTGAAGTGGGTGTTCAGGATTTTTAAATATTTCTTAGCTTTCTGCATCCAAAAGAATAATAAATCATCCATCTAGGGTGTTTATCAAATAAGAATGCTTGATCATGGTTCTTATTATGAACATAGGTAGCAGTACAAATCATGGAAATCATTTCTCTCAATACATTTCTTTATAATCTGCTTATATCACAAAGAGAACACAATTTCAAAAGAAATTAATAGCTCCATTGGGATACCAGCTGTGACAAAGACACTCTGCACTGTGTTGATGCTGTGTATATGTTGAAAATTGAATGAATCTCTCTTAAAAACTGACATTGAGAGATGTAATAGAGCAACTGAAAATTTTAAAACCCTTCCACTTTCTATGAAGTTATTAATTTTGTAGATATTTATTTTTATGTACACCAGAAGGATGGTATATATATATATATATAGAGAGAGAGAGAGACAGAGTTTCCCATTATATATGAAATAAAAGTAAATGTTCTATTGAAATGGCACAGAAAAGCCACGTCTGCCTCACCTGGGAAAGTGGTTGCCCTCTAGCCTTAAGACCTCTCATAGTCTGTTCTTGCTTGGTCCTTGATTAATACTGATAGAGTCTTCAACAGTTTTATTAACCTTTTTAAAGTCCAAACAGTGCTTTGTTTATTGCATTATTATCTGTTATTTTACTTTTTTATGCTTTGGTCATTATTATCTCTTTCCTTTTACTTACACTGGGTTTGATTTTAATTTTCTTTTTCTATTACTGTGTTGCTTCATTCTTGCCTTTTGAGCCTAACAATTATTTTCTTGTTTTTTTTTCCTTTGTTCATCGTTTCATTTTTTCTTCTCCTTCTTGAATATATCATTTAAAAATAATTATTTTTAATTTTTTCCATAGGGCTAATTATAGGTACCACAATGCCTTAAAATCCATATAAAAGCAAATCTCTTTCCGCCTACCTCACTTCAGGGCCTTCTCACTGCCTAATTCATGCTTCCCAGATCTTGATGCCTACCTGACACTGTCTCTTGTCGAACTGTAATACACTTAAAACTGTTATGATTTTATTTACCCATCCACATCCTTTGTATTATCATTGTCATATCTGTGGCAATCATATGTCACAAATCCCTGCTTACTGTATATTATTTCTGCTGCGAACACTCATTTGTCTTTAAGAAAAAGTTTTAAAAGTGTTTTACGTTTATCCATTTATCTGGCATTCCTGACTCTCTTTTCTATAAATTTGGCTTTTTCAACCAATTTAATTTGTCAACTTGAAAATCATTTAGCATTAATTAGAGTGTACGTCTGATAAAAAAAAAAAATCCAGGATTTGTTTTTGTTTATGAGTTTTTTTTTGTTCTCACTATTGTAGTGTGTTATCTCCAATATTATCTCCAATATTATAGTGTATTATCTCCAATTATAGTAGTTTTTGTGTTGGTTTTCAGTAGTTTGATTAGAAATTGCTTATCTTCTTGGTATTTGATACTTTTTAGAGTTTGCTAAAGCACTGAATCTATAAGTAAATATTTTCATCAAATTTAGGAAAATGTTGGCCATTATGTATTTTTTTTTTGACAGGCAGAGTGGACAGGGAGAGAGACAGAGAAGGTCTTCCTTTGCCGTTGGTTCACCCTCCAATGGCTGCCGCGGCAGGCATCGCGCTGATCCTAAGCCAGGAGCCAGGTGCTTTTCCTGGTCTCCCATGAGGGTGCAGGGCCCAAGGACTTGGGCCATCCTCCACTGCACTCCCGGGCCATAGCAGAGAGTTAGCCTGGAAGAGGGGCAACTGGGACAGAATCCGGCGCCCTGACCAGGACTAGAACCTCGTGTGCCAGAGCAGCAAGGTGGAGGATTAGCCTGTTGAGCCACGGCGCCGGCCGGCCATTATGTATTAAAACATTATTGCCGGTACATGTACAATGTAATACTTTATCCATTTTAATATTTTTTTTGTTCTAGTTGTTCTAGTTTGTTGAACTCTGTAATTAACACACAATTATTCTTAGGTGTTTAAATTTTAACTGAAAAGTGATCCTTGTTAGGAATTTGGAAAACATTATGCTGAGTGAAATAAGCCAATCCCAAAGGGACAAATACCACTTGTTCTCCTTGATAGGTGACAACTAACTGAGCACCAAAAAGGAAACCTGTTAAAGTGAAATGAACACTATGAGAAACGGTGACTTGATCAGCCCTCACCCTGATTGTTGATGAGCAACTTGATATGTTATCCCTCTTAGTATTTTTGTTTGTTTGTTCTACTTAATACTTTTGGTTGAATACTGTAATCAATACACAATTCTTCTTAAGTGCTGAAACTTAACTGAAAAGTGATCGCTGTTAAATATAAGAGTGGGAATAAGAGAGGGAAGAGATGTGCAATTCGGGACATGATCAAGCTGACTTACCTCAAACGGTAGAGTTAGAAACATACCAGGGAATTCGAATTCAATCCCATCGAGGTGGCATGTACCAATGCCATCTCACTAGTCCCAGTGATCAATTTCTGTTCACAATTGATCGTAATGATAGGACTAAGAACCAAAGGGATCACATAAACAAGAATAGTGTCTGCAAATACTAGCTGATAGAATCAAAAAGGGAGAGAATGATCCAACATGGGAAGTGAGATACACAGCAGACCCATAGAATGGCAGATGTCCTAAACAGCACTCTGGCCTCAGAATCAGCCCTTAAGGCATGCGGATCTGGCTGAAGAGCCCATGAGAGTATTTCAGGCATGGAAATCCAAGACACTCTGGCAAAAACAAACAAACAAACAAACCTAAATGAAAGATCTCTGGGGGTGAGATCCCAGTGGAAAGAACAGGTCATTAAAGAAGAGGGTACCTTTCTCTGAAGGGAGGAGAGAACCTCCACTTTGACTATGACCTTGTCTAAACAAGATAAGAGTCGAAGAACTCAAGGGGCTTCCATAGCCTTGGAAACTCATGACTGGAGCATAGGGAGATTACTGATGCCATAAACAGGAGTGTCAATTTGTAAAGTCAACAACAGGAGTCACTGTGCACTTACTCCTCATGTAGGATCTCTGTCCTTAATGTGCTGTACATTGAGACTTAATGCTATAACGAGTACTCAAACAGTATATTTCACTTTGTGTTTCTATGGGGGTGCAAACTGTTGAAATCTTTACTTAATGTATACTAAACTGATCATCTGTAAAAAAAAAAAGAAGAAGAAGAAGAAATTATCAATTCCCAACTTGACTCTCACTGGGATTAAACATGACAATAGGTCTGATCTGATTTCATCATCATTTAAAGAATCATCTATTATTTTTCACTTTATGTTTCTGTGTGGGAACAAACTGTTGAAATCTTTACTTAATGTATGCTAAACTGGTATTCTGTATATAAAGAGAATCGAAAATGAATCTTGATGTGAATGGAAGGGGAGAGGGAGTGGGAAAGGGGAGGGTTGCGGGTGGGAGGGACATTATGGGGGGAAAGCCATTGTAATCCATAAGCTGTATTTTGGAAATTTATATTCATTAAATAAAAGTTAAAAAAAACATTATTGCTTCTATTTCTTCACTTTTTCCTCCAGCTGAGAATTTTAAGAAAACATATAGCAGCTGTTTTTATTTTTGTACCCAAAGAAAGCAGAGTGATAGAGAAAGAGAGATCTCTTTCATTTGCTGGTTCAATTCCCATATGGTTGAAGCAGCAAGGACTGGGCCGCCAGGTGGAAGCCAGGAGCCCAGGATTTCATCTCGGTCTCCCACATGGGAAGTGGAGGCTCAGATACTTGGGTCAACACCCACTGCTTTCCCAGGCATGTTAACAGGGAACTGGATCAGGATTAGAGCATCTGGCACTTCAACCAGCATTCAAAATGGGAAGCTGGTATTGTAAACAGCAGGTTAACCTGCTGGGATACAAAGGTGACTCTTAATTGATTTTAAAATATAAATAAATAAAAGCAGTAGACAGATGTTTTAATCCATTGGGCTTAGTTTCAAAAAATAAGCCAAAACATTTTTGAGGTGTAAAGAAACTAAAAGAAACAACTAAAATCATGTCTAGAGTTTTACATATAATTTGGCTCTATGGAAACATTTAAATTTAAGTGTTAAATATGCATAAGATTTACACAGTTATTCTAAGTCATCAGTTTAACATTCTTCACCAGTTTCCAAAATATTCCATTGAATTAAACAAATATTTTTCCCAAAACCTACAATATGCCTAGTTGCTACATGGAAATTCCATCATGATTGGTTTGTTTCATATTTGTTGAACACCCACCACGTGCCATACACAAATCTAAGTGGTGGGACAGAGACTTGAATGATGCAAACATCCTGCCTGTACATTCAACACCAGCCACACCAAGCTGTTTTCTAAATCCCATAACACGAATAAAGGTGCAAGTTTCCTTTAAATGTGGTTTGTCCAATATTTTCACCTGACAGTGAAACACACAAAGGCAGTATCAGACCTGCTGCATATGCATAGGAGAGCCTGCAGCATGTGTGTTGTAGATCTCCATGGTTATTCGAAAGCAGCTGTGAACTCAAGGTGGACATCAACATCATCCCGAAGTTCTAACTAAAACTTCAGTTCCTTTGCACGAATATAGTAACACAGGAATCCTCTCTTAGGCACAGGGATGTGTTCTGAGATCCTTTGTGGATACTTAAAACCATAGATAATAACAAACCCCAAAAGGTCTTTTACTTTATATACACACCTATGATAAAGTCATAAATTAGGCACAGTAAGAGATTACCAACAATTGCTAGCAGTAAAATATATACTGATCTCTTCTAAATCATAGTGACTCTTCCACTTCGCCTACTACAATCACCTTCTAAGAACTCTCATTGAATTTGTTTTCCTTTCTGTCATAATTTTCATTCTGGAGTTTGGAATGTCCATTTGAGACTTGTTTTATAGTTAATAGTCCTTCACTAAGACCTTACGAGCATTTATTTTAATTCTTTGAATATGTCTCCCTTCTTTCTTTCCTTCTTTCTTTTTGACAGGCAGAGTTAGACAGAGAAAGGTCTTCCTTTTCCGTTGGTTCACCCTCCATGTAGCCGTCACGGCCAGCGCACTGCACCAGTCAGAAGTCAGGAACCAGGTACTTCCTCCTGGTCTCCCATGCAGGTGCAGGGCCCAAGCGCTTGGGCCATCCTCCACTGCCTTCCCGGGCCACAGCAGAGAGATGGACTGGAAGAGGAGCAACCGGGACAGAATCCAGCGCCCCAACCGGGACTAGAACCCGGGGTGCCAGTGCCACAGGCAGAGGATTAGCCAAGTGAGCCATGGTGCCGGCCTCCCTTATTTCTTTAAACATGTTTATAGTAGCTTCTTTAAAGACTTTCCCTTTAAATTCAACACAAGGGCCATCTTAGGGTTGATTGCTATTGAATATTGCTATTTCAGGGTGTTTTGATTTTGTTTTTGTTTTCCCTCCTGGACTCCAGTCACATTTTCCTGTTTCTCTGCATGTGTTACTGATTCTGTTCTGTACTTGGTTCTGGCTTGTTTAGGGAATCTCATTCTGTCATCCTTCTGAAGGATTTATGTTGTTGCTGTTGTTCCAGTAGGCATTTCTCTGCCTTGCTGATCATCTCAAACATGTTGCAGCCTTTGTCTCATGCTCTTTTAGGGCAGTTTTGGAGGACTCCGAATGTGTTTTAACCCCTATTACTTAGCAGGACTACACATTCTCTCAGTTGAAGATCTTATCAAGGTTTGATCTTATACTTTAACAGAAAGGGAGGGTAGAATAGCCTTTACAGGAAGACAATACCCTTATCTTTAAATTTTATTTATTTATTTGAGAGACAGAGAGAGAGAGGGAGAGAGAGAGAGACAAGAAAGAGAGAGAACATTTCCAACTGCTGATTCACTCCTCTAATTCCCATAGAGTCACCGTATATGAGTGAAACTGCCATCTTTTCCCTTGGTTATTGTTTATAGCCCTTGCCTCTATTCCTGCTGAACTATGCTTTTAAATTCAATTTTATTTTTTATCTTGTACTTTTGAGCTTTTTATTTAGTGCAGCATTAAACCTTTGACTATAATGTAAATTAAAAAATGTTATCTCAAATTTAGATAGAAAGAAAGGAAAGAAGGGAGAAAGGAAGGAAAACATCACTATATTCTTAGAATTGCATCAACGAACTACACTGAATTTGTTGTTTTGTATGAATATCACATTAACACGATACTTGATGAAAAAATAAAAATAAAAATGCATAGGAAAACTTTGGGATTATTTTTGGCTTTCCCATATTCCACCTGAGAATTCGTTCATTAAAGTATTTCTTATGTGTATTTCTTTATATTATACTTTATGCATACATTTATTTATTTATGGAGAATTAGTTTTAACTTCTCAAGTAAGAAATGTATTACTTTGTATATGTCATTAAATATTTAAAAATTTTATTCTCACAAATCTGCTATTTTATATTATTCCCCAAAGTTTTGTGATAATGAATGCAATTTTTCCATTTTAATTTTCTCTAGGTTATTAGTAGATATTTGAAAGCCATCACATTTTAACTTTATTTAATCTAGCTCTCTTGGAGATGATCCCTTTTTTTTAAAAGGTTTATTTATTTTACTCAAAAAGTTACACAGAGGAGAGGCAGAGAGAGAGAGAGAGAGAGACCTTCCTTCTAATAGTTCACTCCCTCAAATGGCTGCAATGGCTGTAACTGCGCCGATCAGAAGCCAGGAGCTAGGAGCTTCTTCCAGGTCTTCCATGCAGATGCAGGGGCCTAAGGACTTGGGTCATCTTCTACTGCTTTCCCAGGCCATAGCAGAGAGCTGGATCAGAAGTGGAGCAGCCAGGACTCAAACCGGCGCCCATATGGGATGCCAGCACTGCAGGGAGAGGCTTTGCTCACTACACCACAGCACCGGCCCTGAAATGATCCCTTTTGAAGAAAGGATATCTTTGGGAGTCAGATTTACCATTCCTAGCAAGAATTGTCTTATGGAGATTTAGCAAAACACTAAAAATCTAATTGTCTTCTCTAGGTATGAAAAGGTTGTGGTTAGAGATAAAGTTTTTAAAAGTTTAACTGTATGCTAAAACTATGGCAGGCTATGGCAGGCCTTCAACAGGCCCAGTGAGAAATCAAACATGGAAAACCTAGCAAGGATATAAGAGTTTACCTTATAAGCCAGTAAGGAACCTCTGTGAGTACTGACATAACTTCCTTCTGAAAGTAATAGTACAAAGACAAAGATGCCTTCGATCTTTCCTTTTTTTTTTTTTTTTTTTTTTTTTTTGACAGGCAGAGTTAGACAGTGAGAGAGAGACAGAGAGAAAGGTTTTCCTTCCATTGGTTCACCCTCCATGTGGCCACCACGGCCGGTGCACTGCACCAATCCGAAGCCAGGAGCCAGGTGCTTCCTCCTGGTCTCCCATGCGGGTGCAGGACCCAAGCACCTGGGCCATCCTCCAATGCCTTCCTGGGCCACAGCAGAAAGCGCGACTGGAAGAGGAGCAACGGGCACAGAATCTGGCACCCCGACCGGGACTAGAACCCGGGATGCCGGCGCCGCAGGCTGAGGATTAGCCTAGTGAGCCGCGGCGCCAGCAGCAATGCAGTTTTAAACAAAGCAATTTTACATGTAAGCTTGGTTTTCAGTCTTGTATTTAAATTCTTCTGTGTCAGATCAGAAATACTTATTAATGAAGTCATTTTATTGTATTTCAAAAATAAGGTTTTTATTATGCTTTAATAACAAGCATATGAATTAGAGATTTTTGTGCGAATATACACCAATATCTAATAGAGAGGAGTAGGCTCAACCATAGTTGATTTGTATATACATTGATTTCAACATTACAGATGTTGGTATTTACCAAAAGGAATTGCATGTTTTTGTTTGTTTGTTTGTTTTGACAGGCAGAGTGAACAGTGAGAGAGAGAGAGAGAGATGGAGAGAAAGGTCTTCCTTTACTATTGGTTCACCCTCCAATGGCCGCTGCTGATCTGAAGCCAGGAGCCAGGTACTTCCTCCTGGTCTCCGATGCGGGTGCAGGGCCCAAGCATTTGGGCCATCCTCCACTGCCTTCCCGGGCCACAGCAGAGAGCTGGACTGGAATAGGAGCAATCGGGACAGAATCCAGCGCCCCAACAGGGACTAGAACCCAGGGTGCCGGCGCCACAGGCGGAGGATTAGCCAAGTGAGCCGTGGCGCCAGCCTATCTTTCCTTTCTGATATGGAGAGTTCTGTATTCCATGCATGCTGTAGTGAGCACTTAATTTCCAACTTTGCTTCATGAGGAACTAAGTCTGAGAACTTCATCTGTACTCTTGTCTCCATGTCTGGTGCATACTTGCATGATCAATATTGTTTTGTAATGATTTAATAACAAACCAAAGTTCAAAATTCTTGACACTAAAGTTCATCAATATTGACAATTTTCGAATTAGTGATAGTCAATTATTCTCAGCCCTAGCTCAGCCAACACTTGAAAGTGTGATTTAGAGTTACTTCAGTATTTGAAATGTTTATAAATTTGCAGCATATACAAAACCATGTGTCATATTTGCTATTAATTTTATATCTGCTACCAGAACACAAAATGCTATTGCTATAAACTTTGAATTGATTACACTGTCACTTCAAATGTAGTAGTCTGTCCATTTTGAAACCATGTCCCATGGAGATTATTGAAAGCTTATTTTCAAGCTCTATGAAAAAATTTCTGCATTGTGGGGCTGGCACGGTGGCATCTATATAAACACTGGTTTGAGTCCCAGCTGCTTAATTTCTGAACCTGCTCCCTAATGGCCTGAGAAAGCAGTGGAGGGCGGCCCAAGGACCTGGAGGAAGCTTCTGCCTCCTGGCTTCAGATCAGCTCAGGTCTGTCCTTTGAGGTCATTTGGGAAGTGAACCAGCAGGTGGAATACTTTCTCTCTCTCTCGCCCTCTCTCTCTTCCCAACATCTCTCCTTCTCCCTCTCTGCCTCCCTGCCTTTCTCTCTCTCTCTCTCTCTGTAATTCTGCCTTTCAAATGAATAGAGGAACCTTTAAAAAAAGTTTTATACACTGTAACGAAAGATTAAAGGGAAGATTTTAAATACTTGAGACATACTAATATGTATCTTAATTTTCCTCTATTCTTTCAAATTTTGTTTTCTGATTCATCAAGTAGCTGAACATGAAAGATCAAGCACTGAGAAAGAATAATGTCTACCCCTCCCAAGAAATACAACTAGATCCTAATCCCCAGGATCCACCTTAAATGTCAAAAGCAATGTAGCTAATTGGATTAAACACCTTGGGAAGCGGAGAATATCCTTGATTTTCAATGAGCTCAGTGTCATCAATTTAAATCCTTATCATGGAAAAACCATTTTCAGCTGTGCTCAGAGGAAGACGTAACTCTGAAAGAAATTTTGGAGAGATGCAATGTTTCTGGCTTTAAAGATGGAAATTCGTGTCCTCAAGCCGAGGAATGTGAAGAGATTCTAGAAATCTGGAATAACAAGGAAATAGAGTCTAATTGCTGAATTTATAGTGCCAATATTATCACATAATATCAGTGTGTTAATACTGTTATTTTAAACTGCTTTGTATGTTTTCTTTTAACATATAGATGAAAGAGATCCAGTTTGCTTCAGAAATAAATCAGGAGAAAACACAGCGGCATTCAGAAGAATGTTTCCTAATTTTACTCCTCACACTGACAGATATGACGTGACTCCAATATTACCTGGCAAAGGGTGAGAAAGCCAAAGGAAAAAAATACATCTCATATCTATAGAAATAATTCATGTTTTAGCACAATGATCCCTCCAAAAAGATCTTGGCAACTGACTAGATTGAACACCGCTATTGCATTCATATTTCCAAAATGCATTATACATATTCCAAAAGATTTATAGCTACTTGGTTTCAGTTACCCTCTGTATTATACTATATGCCCATGCAGACACAGACATCATCTGCCTTTGTTACTGTTACAGCTCCAGTACATATGACATCATGTTGTATACACTACACTCATTGTAGCATTTTTGTGTGGCATAGCTTCTGCTCCCAGCTATATAAAAATACATAGGAACATGGGGAATTAAACAGATATTCTAAGCCAGTTTCCTGATATAGAAAATTATGATATTTTGAAATATTGAAGACCTGAGTTCTTAATTTCATTTCATGTACATCATATGTAAATGTCATGTACAAGACATAATTAAACATAATTAATGATTTTATTTTACAAAACAAATAGTGGGGCCGGCGCTGTGGCGCAGTGGGTTAAAGCCTCAGCCTGAGGCGTCAGCATTCCATATGGATGCTGGTTCTAGTCCCAGCTGCTCCTCTTCTGATCCAGCTCTCTGCTATGGCCTGGGATAGCAGTAGAAGATGGCCCAAGTTGTTGGGCCCCTGCACCCACGTAGAAGACCTGGAGGAAGCTCCTGGCTCCCGGCTTCGGATCGGCACAGCTTCGGCTGTTGCAGCCATCTGGGAAGTGAACCAGCAGATGGAAGATCTCTCTGTCTCTACCTCTCTCTGTAACTCTATCAAATAAATAAAATAAATCTTTTTTTAAAAAAAGAAAACAAATAGTATAACAGTGAGCATATTGAGTATTCATTAATTTTAAGCTCTTTTCATTTAATACATATATAGGTAATATGTTTGTGATTTAAAATACTTAGAGACTATAAGAAACTGAAGTATTTCTCATGTCTCAGCCTTACTTCCTAGAGCTAAATAAAATTGATTGTTATTTTTGTGAGCCATCTCTTTAAACACTCAAAAATTGCTGTAATGAAACTAAGACACAGATGTCTTTCTTAGAAACTTAAGTTTTTGAAAAAACTACAGATCATATTTATGACTTCTGTGATATATAAGACTTTATAATTAAATTATACAATTTGAGGAGGGTATGGAAGATCTCTGTATGTCTCTTTTTGTTGCTCTACCTTTTAAATAAATGAATAAATAAATAAATAAATATTTTAAGGGATATACATAAGAATGTGCTTACTTGGCCTGCCAGCTAAAATTACCAACTTCTATGTAAAATAAAACACTGTTCAGGTTATTTCTTAACTGATCATATTAACAGGCTGCTTTTTAATGTTATAAAGAAGATATATCTGAAATAACTAAGCAGGAAACAGATGATGCAAAGTTATATTTTACCCACACAAAACATATAATCTAGTTTCCAGACAACATCACAAGCTTGAGAAAATTTTATTATATAGATCCTATTTATTTTGCAATATAATGCAAGAATATCCATTTTCCCCTTCATTTCTGTTTTTCCTTTAACAAGGTCAACTGTAGAAGAACAGTATATTGTTAGTGTACCTGCCAAGTTTTAATTGAAATGTTGTGATGAATTTCACTACTGGGTCAGATGTTATTTTCTGGTTAAGGAGGGTCAAGTTGGTCTCTTAAAGAACCACTTTTGATTTTTATGGTGTCCAGTGATTTGTTCCTGGAAGTTGATTTACTGCAGATCTGACCTCTGTCCTTTCGGCTGACCTCTTCCAGCATTGTCAAGTCTCCAGTTCACCTATGGCCATTGGTAAAGCAAAGTATTTTATTAAACTGGTTTTCTGATTTTATTAGTGTGAAATAGGCCTTTCCAAATCAATAGGAGAGGAAACATTCACTTTATTGCTTTAGAGTACAGACTAAAGGTCATTTAACACAAATAGAATGAGGCACATAACCAAAACAGCAGTAAATATTTGATGAGCCAGCATAAATAACTTGGCTAGCATATGAAAAGTCTGCCATCTTGATTATATTCATTAGGTTAATAAAACCATTAAAATATTTGAAATTTAGAACTGTAGTTTGGATGATTCTTACACATGGCTAATTTTAAATTATACATTTGGTTTTCTTTGCTTTTGACATCTTTATCAAAGTTCAGCAAAAGGGTTTTAAAAATGCAATATTTTATAAAGAATAGAATTTTTACTCCATGAGTCAAAGTGGTTGATTATTACAAATACTATAAAATTTCCCTTAAGGCATAGTGAGTTTTGGACAGCTTTAGTAAACTACAAAGAAAGAGAAACAAAGAAGAAAATGGCAGTAACTCTGCATTTCAGTAATGAAAATGTCTTTGAGATGACATTAGGAAACAAGGAATGTCTTTGTCTTGTTTAGCACTTCTCAAGGTTGCCGAGCTGGATGTGATCACTCAGAATTATCTACCTCAATCCAATAGACACTCTGTAAGATCTACATTGTTCTATTTCAAATTTATATCTTGTGCATTTTATATTACAAAACTTCAATAATAATTGAAAATTCATTTATATTACATAAAGAACAGCTTCAATTTTACCATTTGAAAATAATTTATTCAGGTCATTTTTATGACATGTGAGTGTAAACAAATGCTGATATTATGGCCATTTTTAAATCATATTTACAATGTCTTATCAATGTTTTTTGGCCAATGTTTTGTTGAAATATATCATAAATATTAAATATTATAAATACATACATTTATGCATATATACAAACATAAATATATCCAGAAGCAAAAATTTTTCACAATAAAGGATTTAATCAATATGCAATAATAAAAAGATGATTGAATCCACATACAAAATACCCTTCTTTGAATAATAAATAAGGGTTACTAAAAGAAAATTCAGAAATTTTAAATAACTGACTTAAAATTTATGATTTTAACTGAATTAAAGTTTATAATTTTTGATTCTTCTTGAGCAAGTGATTGAGATCACTTTAAAATATGTAAAATTTAGAATTTGAAACTGAAGGATTACTATTTTATTTAGAATCACACATTATATGTATTGTTATTTTCATTATTTCTTGGTGGATTTTATTCAGGATGCTTACTTACCAAGCTAAATGTAATGCTGTTTTCAGTACCCTAGAACTCCAATGTGTGCACTTCATTGCTCTTGTTATTTATGTAAATTATTGGCGGTCATGAAGAACTCAGGAAACTTTACTATTCAAGAGATAGTAGTGAATAGAATGCTGTGTCAGACTAATCTTTTTACTATGACAGGTAAGCAAGAAATTTGTCTGTGTAACAAAAGAGCAGGGTTTTACAACCAGAGGCTATGGATCTTCAGAAAAATATGTCTCTGAGATGCAAATACGCAACTTCAGTTTGGTTAACTTCTATAAATTCATATAAAATCAAAGAGATAGATTCTGTTGGTCTACATGAACCATAATTAGCACTAATGATGGTTCTATTTCTCCCCGTGTATTTAGCGTCATCAAAGCTCTGGATCATGTAAAGAGCAAGATCATGACAATGAAAAGGATGACCATGAGTGTGATTTCCTTCAGACTGGGACTCTGCATTGGGTGGGTGCAAAGGGAATTGAGAGTTATGAGCCAATTTCTGAAGAGTCTCAAGGCAGGAGAAGTGTCCTTGCTTCATGTGACAAGATATTACAGAGAATTACAGAGGATATCTTTCCTCTATTTCTGCTGGGATTCCACAAGAAAGGGAAGCTTTAGCGACTCTTGAATCTTACAGTAGCAGTGGCAATAGTGAGTTACTTTCAGGTGGCTTTGATAGTACTTCATATAAAATAAGGTGAACCAAAGGACAGAACACACAAGGAAACTGTCATATTATTGTAGTGGTCATACAGGGAATTGTCTAGTAAGTATGAGGAAGCTGTGGGACATGATGATGATGGTATCCGTGTGCTGGTAGTGATTATTAATAATAATATTTAATATCACAGATAGGTAAGTTTTTCAATTTAAAAGATCTCAAAAGTCTCAGAAAGAGAGGCAATAGAAGAAAATCATAACAGAGGACTTATTATGCATCAGGCACCATTCTAAGGGCTATGCTAAGTGTCTTGAAAAATTCATGGGAAAATGGAATTAAAAGAAAGTTTTATTGCAGTGGAAAGGAATTTTCAAGTCCATGCATAATTTTTTAAGAATTTGCATTTTTCATAATCATTTTGAATTCCTCTCATATCTAAAGAGACTCAGTCCTCACAATAATCCTATGAAGTAACAATAATAATTCTTTCCATTTTATATATTTTAAGATTTATGTTAAGATTTTATTTATTTGAAAGGTAGAAAGAGAGAGAGAGGCCAACACACATACTCACACACACACTAACACACACACACAGAAAGAGCAAGAGAGAGAGAGAAACTCTTCCATCCATTGGTTGACTACCCAAATAGTTGCAATGGTTGGCGTAGGGCCAAGCTGAAGCCAGGCACCTGAAACTCCATCCAGGCCTCTCATGTGGGTGGTGGGGGCCCAAGTACATGGGCCATCTTCCTCTGTTTTCCCAGGGGCATTAGCAGGCAGCTGGATTGGAAGCAGAGCAACTGGGATTCAAACAGGTGCTCTGATATAGAATGCCAGTATTGCAAGTGGTGGCTTAATCTGTTGTGCCACAATGCAAGACCCATTATCCACATTTTGTAGACGAAGATACTAAATCAGAGATATAATAAATAATTTAGTAAATTGCATAGTTGTGATTCAAACGTAGGTAGTTCATGTCCTGAAGTGGTTAGCCCTAGGGTTGGTGTTTGGCGAAGTATTTAAGACACCAGTGGGGAAGCGCACATCCCATGTCAGAGTGCCTGGATTTGAGTCCAGATTCCACTCCTGTTTCCAGTTTCTTGCTAATGCACACCTGAGTGGCAGTAGGTGATGGCTCAAGCTTTTGGGTACCTGCTATCCACATGAGACATCTAGATTGAGTTTGGGGCTCCTGGCTTTGGTCTGCCATAGCCCCAGCTATAGCAGGCATTTGAAGAATGAAGCATATGGAAAATCTTTCTCTGTCTCTCTGCTTTTCCAATAAAATAACCGAATAAAACTAAATAAAATGGCTGATTAAATACTCCTCATGTTTTGAGCCGCAAAAGCATGAGTTAAGAAGCTTAAGCCACTTTTCTAGGCTCACAGAAGTAGAAAACCACAAAGCCAAGATTCAAACCTCAGCCATTCTGACATCAAAACACAATGCTTTAGCCTCTGTATTATTCTGAAATATGAGAAATTGCTACAATAGTGAAGATTGGAAGACTGGGAGCTTTTTGGTAGTCTTCCCTTGTGTGATAGTGCTTCTACTGGTGGAGAATGACTTACTTGGCCAAACATATTTACCAAATTAGCTATGATGCAAGCCTCTATGTATTTCTTAATTGCCTCAAACAATGAGTTTCTTCAAAGGTGAATGAATTATTCCAAGCTGGTTATCAAAATACTATATGTTATGCAATATGCTGTGTCCATATACATACTATACCTGTTAGTACTAAAAATAATGCTAGCAGTAATGTATTCACTTAATTTTGAATTAAAAAAGCTGGATTTAAGAACTTTAATTCACCTAAGAATACCCAGCTGACATAGAATAAACCAGGTCTGTCTGAGAGTGCCATTACATCTAAATCAGCTTCCCTAGATCACCAAATCCACTCAATCAACTCTGGTCTGTGGTGACATGGACATTGGGCTTATATGGCACAATATTCTCTGACCTTGAATTTATCATGTCTGTCACCCCTACTTTATTTAACAGTTTCATTAGTTCTCATATTTAATCAATCAATGAAAATAGAAATGAAAAGGATGAAGAAAACCAAAATAATATATATATAGATACACATATAGATATGGATGGGTGCATCAAAAGCTTGTAGTAAAATGGAATTAAAATATCAGTTTATTTGTGTGCAAAATTTTTGCAATCCATGAATAGTTTTTCACAGTATTCATTTTCTGTGAACTTTTTGGAAACCCCTTGTATTTATATAAATATGTAATATACAACTTATTTTTTAAAAATTTTTTTGACAGGCAGAGTGGACAGTGAGAGTGAGAGACAGAGAGAAAGGTCTTCCTTTTTGCCATGGCACCAGCCACTTATATTTATTAATAAACTTATATAAGTATGTAATATACAACTTCTAAAAGTTCATGGAAAATGGAATTAAAAGATAAACTCAGGCCGGCGCCGTGGCTCAATAGGCTAATCCTCTGTCGCTCCCCCTCTTCGTGGAGGAACAACACAGGACCCTGCACTGTTCTTTCGTCTGCTCGGCCCTCCCCGGGTTTGCTGCTGGTTCTTCCCAGGTTGGCTGCTGTCCCTTCCACCTCCGTGGAAGGGCGGTTCCCCCTGCCACATTCCCCACTTCCGCGGGGGAGCGGCACACCGCCGGCCGGCTCTCTCGGGGGCTGCACAGGTGTTCCCCTTAGATGTTCCTGGTGCATGCCGTCTCTCTCCTCCTTTATAGTCCTCCTCCACCAATCCTAACTCGGCTGCCCACACGCTGAGTACGCTGCTCTCCTCCAATCAGGAGCAGGATCAGCTCCTGGAGGTCATCACTCAAGTTGGCAAGAGGCAGCTGCGTAGAAGCTGTTTTCTCCTCTCCCAGCGCCATATTGTGGGAGAGCAGATGCATAGAATAAGTCTTAATTCCAGTAACTCAGTCCAGTCCGGGTTGCTCCCCACAATCCTCCACCTTGCGGCACCAGCACAACAGGTTCTAGTCCCAGTTGGGGCACCAGATTCTGTCCCGGTTGCCCCTCTTCCAGGCCAGCTCTCTGCTGTGGCCCAGGAGTGCAGTGGAGGATGGCCCAAGTGCTTGGGCCCCGCATGGGAGACCAGGAGAAGCACCTGGCTCCTGCCTTTGGATCAGCGTGGTACGCTGGCCGCAGCGTGCCAGCCGCGGCGGCCATTGGAGTGTGAACCAATGGCAAAGGAAGACCTTTCTCTCTGTCTCTCTCTCTCACTGTCCACTCTGCCTGTCAAAAAAAAAAATATATATATATATATAAAGATAAGCTCATTGGGATGTGAAAACCTTGCTAACCATGCCTAGTTTTTCATAATACGCATTTTTCATGAACTTTTTGAGGACTCCCATATGCATGGATTTTAAATTTTTATACCAGCATGAATATCTTCTAATTCCATTTCCCATGAACTGTTTTAATTACCCTTATATACACCTCCATTCTTGTGAAAATACTTGTTGCTATTGTATCTCCAGGTAGCTAACAAAAGCTGTGGTTACTTTGTAAGACATATCTCATGTTTTTTATAATTCATATTTATTTATTAAGGTACCTATAACTGCAATGTGCCTCTGTAGTTTTCACCTGCCTTCATGTACTTTGTCCTTTGGCTTATAAATTAATGAATGACTATTTGAGAGCATGTCTCTTTTCTCTTTGACATTTAGCAGATGCCACCTGTTTCTAGAGGACAGGTTGTTTGTTGTTATTGGGGCACAATACAGAGTGCAGAGCGTATGAACACTGTTGTTGGAGTATAATTACTTGAATTATTTGTGAAGGTTGGATCATCTCACAGTACAATGCTCAATGAGACAAAATAAGGCCAACTGTCTTTTACAGCATCAGCTGTCACACCAAGTTTGGTGTTTTGCCACCTACACCAAGTCCTTTGTGTTTCTCAGGTAATTAACAGTAATGATGTCTTGGAGCTTGGCTTTGTTTCAGAACTAAGGCTGGCTCTTTGCAGGTTTGGGCAGCTTCTAGGCTCAGGCCATGGAGTGACTGTCATAAGCACCAGCAGGCAATTCTAGGCTTAATTACCTCCCCGTTTTGTTCTTTACATTGGGCAATAAACATCCAGTCTAAAGGCAATTTGTAGGAGAGAGGGTAAAGAAAAAGGAAGGGTGTCTCTTCTCTCAGCAATGCATCCATCAAATAAACTAACTTAAAAATGTTTTGACCTTGAGTTCTTAAACATTATTATAATTCCCCATCTTATATGGAAAAGCATTTTAAAGAAAGTTTTTAAATAAAACACAATGCAACAGATAGGCAGTCTGTTTATGAAATATGAGGGAATTCAATTACCCATGAATGGATAAATGTTTTTTTTTTTCCCTCGCTTTGTCTGGTCATCATTGTTACTGTGGATTTCTTTAACAAAAGATATCAAAATAAACAGAAATGTGTTCGATGAACTGTGAGCCCACAGTTAAGTGGCACATGTATGGGAGTGTGCCTTTCTGGGATGCATTTAGTATAGGTATGATTTTTTTAATGGTATGCTATTGAATTTTTAGCAACATCACATTAAAAAAAAAGATGAAATTACTCATAAGAATGAGCAAAACTGTAGGAAAATACCACATGTACCTTTTTAAGTCTTTTTCTTGCAAAATCCAGAAGCACATTTCATTATATATCAAATAAAATGTTATTTTTTGTTAAATTCTGTTCATTATAGATAAACTTACATGGATAATATGGATTTATTTTAGTAATCATAATTATTGAATCACTGAGTATTTTATTTTTTGTATATAAATATTTTAGAATGGAAATCATTTTTTAAAACAAATTCTTATATGGATATTTACTAGTGATTATCAGTTTCGTTAGGGATATTTGGAGCATTTTGAATGTCAAAATCCTAAAATTAAATGGGAAATTTTCTTAATTATAAGCTGCAATATTATTACCCCACTATTTTTGTTATTTAACCCTTTTGAAAAATGATCACCATTTAAAATAGTTTGCTTGTTTATATATTTCTTAAACATTCTATTACTACTCAAGGATTTTTCCTATTTTGTTCTCTTTATAGAATATATGAATCAAATTACTTAATCTGTATATATAAAACTAATCTGTATATATAAGACTGTACATATTTAAAACACAGAAGCAATTTCTCATCACATTTAACAAGTCTCAGTAAGCCTGGCATGGAAGGTCTCATATGAAAGAGGGAGGCTATTTGTATAAAAATTCAAGTTTTATTATTTCCTAAGAAAAATGAGTGAAATTCTTTTAGCACTGTTAGCTGGAAAAGCTCCTATTTCCTATCAGCGTCCCTCAGATTTTCATGGCTGGGATATTTCATAAGCATAATGCATGGCCTCCTTTCCAGTATAAAAGCAAAGAAATCAATGCTTTTTGGTGTTTGTCTTTTTCATTTTTAGCCGCACTTTGAAAAATGTTTCCATGCTCCATCCAATATTATTTCATTTACATGTGTAGTAGAACAGCAATTATTTGAAAAGTTAAATAGTATTCATGTTATTAAATACAAAATGACAGAAATATCATGGGACTTTTCCTGCGTCTGTAGTTTACCAGGCTACCGTAAGGCCAATGGAGAGATTTGCATTAAAACATGTTCGAGTTACTTCTAAATTTATACATTACTGAGTTAGAATGTCTAAAGTTTATTCTACTGAAAGAAGAAATGAATAGGTTGTTCAAGAGGGATAGTGTGCAGAAGAATATATGTTATAGAAGTAATTATTTTGAGAAACCCCAAGTTCATGGTTGAAACCAAGAATGCTTTATACCATTTTCCCCATACACATAATAGACATAAAGGAGTTAGATTAATAAATCACAGTTATTTAATTACTCATATCATAATGATGGTCATGATTATTTGTAATTTCATGTGTGTGAAGAGAGGCATTATAATAATTATTGTTGACACTGTGAGGTCAATTGTAAAAAAAAAAAAAAAATAGTTTCGCATCTAAGAAGAATGGCTGTAAGTGGCTGTGACCTCCACATCATTGAGGATATAGGGGAACCCTGGATAGAAAAATGCAACTTCTCTAATCCTATGACCCTCCCAATTTTCTGAATTGCCATGCTTTGAGCATCCTATACCCTTAAACCTATACCACAAAACAATGCCAGGAATGGTGAGGGGTGGAGTAAGAATCTCTAATCATAGTGTACAAGTGCATGAAAGAGATTCCTAAAACAATGTCCTTTTTTAGGCCATCTTCTTCCAACAACATGCCAGAATGGAAGTCACATGTTTAATGAAGAATAACAGCAGCCAAGTCCACTAATGTTTCTTTCTTTGCTTAACACAGTTCTGAGAGATGGGACCATGTAGGCAGGTCATAGTGACTTTATATGAATCTCTCTAGGAATATGCTTTGTTGATGTGGACATTTAGAGAAAATCCATACACACTCAAACTCACGTTCACTCTGTTACTTTAGGATTTTTAGGCTAAAATTAAAATTTAAACTTCAATAAGAATCTAGGAAAATTTATATGTAAGCAAGTTTTCAGGTGACATTAAATTACCTAAAATGATGGTGACAGTATACAAATTCCTAATAATCAGTGGATATTAAAGTATTAAATAGCACTGGTGGGCACTTAGCCTTGTGGTTAAGATGGTGCCTGAGAGGTCTGCATCCCTTATTGGAGTGCCTGGGTTCAAGGTCTGCTCTTCCTCTGACTCAGCTTCCTGAGTTAGAGTTCTGAGGAGACAGCAGGTGATGGTTCCAGTAGTTCCTGTTGTGGGCATTTGGGTAGTGAACCATCAAATAGGAGACTATCTCTCACTCTCTCTCTCTCTCTCTCTCTCTGTGTGTGTGTGTGTCTGCCTTTTATTCAAATAGAATCAATGAAAAACATTTTTTAACTAGAACATTTTAGCACTGATTTTTTGAGATTTTGTGGTTTTTGTCTTTTGGGATTTTTGTTGTTGTTGTTATTTTGTTTTTTTTGCATTTCGACACCAAATTGCTTTTGCATTTTCTTCCCAAATCATGGAAAGGAAAGGAAGTAATAATAATGACGATCCATTTTGACCATCTTATTATTTTCCCCTCATTCATCTCGGAGCCACAATGCAGTCTTAACCATCTCGTAAATACTTATTTAGCAAAAGGAAACAGGATATATTTTCCCTCAGACTCTCTGCATTGATATATTGAAATAGCAGGGAAGGAAAAAAAGGCTCATAATGCTTCATTAGTTAATTGTGCAGAGTACAGCTCTTTAGGGGTAAACAAGTGAAGGACATTTGCTGAATGGCCCATCCTAGTCATGCATATTATGGCCTAATGATGCTAGTAATGGTAGGAGGCTCCTGGAGAGTCATCTGTCAAATTAGCACATTGAATTATTTATTGCCTCAGAATAAAATTGTTGAAAGGTAGCAGCTGAGACATGGTTTTTATACACCTAAAATTCAGGAAAAAAATTCTAGAAAACTCATACAGCGGCTCAGACTGTATCTTTGCTTTTTAACACTTGCATTTATGGACACAGTCATTCTTATTGGATAAAAAGACTGTTTATTTTTGTCTTTAAATCTTATAATGTGTGTGTGTGAATTCCCAAGTATTTCATGCCATTAATTACAATATAATAAAAAAATTCAAGTTGTTATTTTTTTAAGTTTTTACAATTCATTTAAACTATATCACATATGTCAAACGTTAAGACAAAATATCAGTTTGTACTAGGCACTATTTCAGGAACTAACACAGAGAGTATGTTTCTTGACTTCTAGTTCTCCCAGCTGTTCATATTTTTATGCTAGAACAAACTTGTCTAAGATACAAGATCTGCCTCCTTTGGACTTAGGGAGACAAACCTGTTCAAATTACCTAAATTCAGAGGAATCTAAACATTTGAAGGACTGAGTAGGCTAATAAATTTAAAGCCATCCCACAACATTGCTTTACTGTTTGTTCAGTATTTATTTAGTTAATATGAGCAAACTTTTGTTAATAAATATTTTATGTAGAAATACATTTACTTATCAGTTTTTTTCCATTGGACAATGAAGAATCATTATTCTGATTTTTTTTTTTTTTAAAAGAAACTCTCTTGTGATTATCTGTGGCCTCTATTATCTCTTTATTTCTAGTTTCAAAAATCCCACCCTTAACTAGATAAGTAAATGGAAACAATAAAATAAGTGACTAATTCTTTTTTCTTAAGATTTATATATTTATTTGAAACTCAGGGTTAGAGAAAGAGGGGCCGGTGCAGAGACAGAGAGATTTCCATCCATTGGTTCACTCCACGAATGGCCGCAACAGCTGTGGCTGCACCAGCCAAAGCCAAGAGCCAGGAGCTTCAATTCAAGTCTCCCAGGTGGGTGCAGGGAAGTAAGCACTTGGAACATCCTCTGCTGCTTTCCCAGGCACATTAGTAGGGAGCTGGTTTGGAAGTGAAATAGCTGGGATTCAAACCAAGTCCTTATATGATGCTGGTATCACAGGCGGCATCTGAACCCACTACACAACAATGCCAGCCTTGACTGATTTCAAGTAAGCAGAGATAAAATATGTGTTATGTGGTCTGAAAGTATTAATTAAATGATTTTCACACACACACACACACACACACTAAATTTGAATCAAGATCAGTGATTGAGGCTACATAGATGTGTGATGTGTCAATTTGGTCAAAAACAGATTCCAGTTATTCCAGTGATATTCTGGTAGTCTAACAGACTGGCACCTGCCAACATCTGGTCTGGCCAGCCTCTTATTAGCTAAGAGATCAAAGAGAAGCTGTAGATCAGGATCTTGAAGTCTAAACAGGTTTTGATGTGCAGAGACAAAGACATTAACAAGTCATGTTGGAATAAACAATCAAGAAGAGGCTATGTGGAAAATACAAACAAAATCATCTTAAGAACAAGTTGTGCAAAATCATGGCCTGCCTCATAATCTGTTAAGAAATATAGACTTTAGTTTTATGGAAAAATTTTTTGAAAGGATATTGAGGAGATGAATGCAGAAGAAAATCTTTGGGAGCAAGAATTAATCATTGTTTAACATAAGCAGAATGTAAATTCTAAAGTACTATATATACATCCTACCTTTCATCATTGTAATAACCACTACTTCCACAAACAATACCCCATGTTTGAGGGTAATATTAGAGAAAGAGAAAGTACTGAGTTAAGAAACCTCTGTTCTGGGAAAACGGTGAAGTTACTAATGAAGAACAAAACAGTCAGAGAGAAGCATCAAATTTGACAACAAAGAGAATAAAGTTCTTTGATGGACATTTTGATTTGTATACGTAGGTGAAATATTCAAATGGAAACATGCAGAAAATCATTTAAAAGTCGAAATGTGGTACAAAGTGTTCTGAAAATTTATATGTGAAAATTGGAAATGATTCTCTTATATGTAAAAAGTTATGAGAATAGATAAATTCGTAACAATGTGATTTGGCCAATTGCAAATGTTGGTTGCATATTTTAACTTCCTCTGATAAGCTAGGTATCATATTATACCAGTGCTGCTTTTATTACCACATAAGTTTTCTCACCAAGGTCTGGCTTCTCCTTTCATTGTTATTAATTGCATATTGTATATTAATATTTTAATTCTGGTATATGTTCTTAAATTATTTTTTAACTTCTTTTACTGTCGCTTTTATTTTAATTCTTCACTAAGCGTATTATGGTTGATAATTTAATAAAAACAAAAATGATGAGGGAACTGTCATTTCTGACTTGTAGCAGTTGAAGCTAGTCATTGGCTAAGCTAAGAAGCTCTACCCAGTCCACACTTCTGATGATCCCTGATCTATGTGATTCCAAAGTTTTAACATTTGTCTTTTATTCCTACCATATCACAGTACTCTTGTATAGCTATTGTCTCAGCTTTAAACCTTCATTTCTAATATTTAACTTTAATCCCTTGATTTTATTGCATTTTCTCTTCTCCTTCACCTCTTTTATTGTATATTTATGCCTCTGGTTGGCATTCTTCCTGCTTTTGCTCCTTTAATAATTATTTACTTTGTGTTTTCTTTTACTGATGTACTTGAACACCAACAGGTTATATTAACACTAATATTTAAAACACTTTTGTTTTTAATTTGGCTGTGGAGTTATAACTAGTATCAAGCCACCCTTCTTTCATATCTGAAAGATAGTTGAAATCTCTTGCTTATTTTTTGAAAGGCCATATTGTGACAGCTAAATGTATAACTTGTGCTATCTACATTTTGTCCAGAAAATCATCAACACCTTTAATGATCAGATGGATGAATTTTAAATCGAATTACTCTTCTTACTGACATGGATTTAATATATGGCCCACAAAATATTTCAAAAATGAATATTTTATAGACAGTAGAACTGCTTCATGCTGCAGGTAGCCAGATTATGTTTTAAATATATTACATGTTTTTCCTTTTAGAACAGTTATGTATTACATATACAACATCCTAGTTGGGTTTTATTGAGGATATCAGCTGATGTGTACTTGATATCTCAAAAACCAGAATTCCCTCCATTGTACTCCAAAGAGCTATGAGACAGAGATTAGTGATAGCCAAGAGTTGAGGCAGCTCATGTCTGGTTCTCCTGGAGGATAACTAAAATAATTTCACATCTAGGAGCTTCTGTTGAAATAAATGTGGGAAGATTCTGTAGACACAGTGGGGCTTTATTTTCAAAATAAGTTATTTTTAAAAGGGAAGTGTTTCCACGTAGGGCCAGAGGGAGTGGTGTTAGCCTTCCAGTAGGTGGCAATCTTCCCCCAGAATATGGGTCAAACCAACCTCTAGGCTTGGGATGTTCCGCTTGCCTAAATTAACACCAAGAATTCTGTCTCTGAAAGTTCACAACTCCAACAAAAGAGCAAACCTCCTCAGAACACTTTCTGGGCTCTTAATGAGCTCAACTTTAGAGACTCCACCTTTCTTTGCCATAATAACAAGACCTTCTTTGGTCCTTATCTTCTTGTCATTAGTTAAATAGGCTTAGCTGTATTAGTATAACATCTCCATCATCCTTCTCAAATCACTCATGTACTGTGTATTAGAAACTGCTCTTTGCTGAACATCGATTTGTAACACTTTCAGGAGAGTAAATGAGAACCTGTAAAATGTGATCGCCCTTGACATATTTTTAAGGCAGAAATTTTAAATGATTTCATGGACTATATGTGACTCTGCCATATCTTTCCCACCCATTGAGAAGGTTTTATAAAGCCAAACTATCAAAACAAAATGCATCAGTAACAAAAAATATTTCTCAGTGGAAAGTTTGAAAAACTATATTTTATGAGGAAAGACAAACGTAATCAAAATGCCTAAAAGAGAGAACATTGACTGAATATTTTCCATGCTGTGACATTTGATTTCTGTTGTAAAATTTTCTCATAGTATGTAATGTAAAGATTTTAAGGTCATTTTTCCCAACAAGTGCAACATGGCTCATCCACAATCTTCAGTCTCCTGCCCACCCCTGCTTTTTTTTTTTGTCTTTAACAAATCTATTATTCTACTTAAATAATTATTTTGAATTGAGTCTCCTTGGTGTGACTAGTCTGATGCTACTATTCTTCAGTTCATATTACACACTTATCTTTTGAATAGAAGAGGCACCTATGCTTGACTGCTCCCTGATGTTGTATGTGGTGTGACTTACTGCAGCAAATAAATGTGTGTGCAAGCGACGTGTTTCACTTCCGAGTAGAGAAGTGGCATTGCCGATGTGAGTTTCCATACTGTGGCTCCGCCTCAACCTCAGTGACTTTGTGGACTCAGAGTGGAAGGAAGTCAGTAGTTTCTTACAACAGATATGTACAATCTTCACTGTGTTAGCATCTTTTTCATAGTTCACACAACTTAGCATCACCTGGCTGGTAGCATTAATAAGATTTAAACTTAAAACAGAGGATAAGTGATATTAAATCATATACTCTGTTTAACTCTTCCCTTCTAGGGCAGGAAAGAAATGTAATGCACATGTAGACAAAATATACCATAGAAGTACACACTTGAGCCCTAAAGTTATCTGAAACTGCTGAAATGCTTTCGTCATATGGAGGGGGAAATTTCTTTCATTCTTCCTTTCCTTTGGGTGAAGTTTGGGCCTCTCTATACAAAAGCAGCAGCCTTAATTTCCCAGAAGTTTTGAGAATGTTCTAGCGCATGGTATTTTCCAGTTCAATATTAGAACATTTGAGGTTTAACTGAAAAATATAGATATTAAGTTTCAGAACTAAGTTGAGATGATTAGAATTGAAATACAACAAATATACATGCTGGTTAAGTATTTTTCTTTTTCTTTCTTTTTTTAAGATTTATTTTATTTATTTGAAAGACAGAGTTAGAGAGAGAGAGAGAGAGAGAGAGAGAGAGATATCTCACTTCCCAGATGGCCACAACGGCTGGAGTTGTGCCGATCTGAAGCCAGGAGCCAGGAGCTTCTTCTGGGTCTCCCATGTGGGTACAGGGGTCCAAGGACTTGGGCTATCTTCTACTGCTTTCCCAGGCCATAACAGAGAGCTGGTTAGGAAGAGGAGCAGCTGGGGACTAGAACTGGCACCCATATGGGATGCTGGCGCTTCAGGCCAGGGATTTAACCCATTGTGCCACAGCGCCAGCCCTTAGATATTTGTCAAGCTACATGGCTACTATAGGGCTTTCACATATTTCCATATTCATTGAGAATTTCTAAGAATGGGGGCTGGTTAAGCATGGCCTGCATCACTGGTATGCCATATCTGGAAACCAGTTCATATCCTGGTTGCTCTGTTTCTGACTTAGCTCTCTGATAATGCACCTGGGAAAGCAGTAGATGATGGCCCAAGTACGTGGATCCCTGGCAACCATGTGGAGACCTAGATGGAGTTCCAGGCTCCTGGCTTTGGCCTGGCCCAGCCCTGGCTGTTGTGGACATTTGGGGAGTGAACCAGTAGATATAAAATCTTTCTCCCTGTGTCTGTCTCTCTGTTTTACAAATAAATTAAAATAAAAAAATAAAGAAAACAGTGGTGTCCATCACAGAGATGATTTCCTTCTTAATTTATTTCCTTTTAGGAGTATGCCATTGAAAGGGTCCCAGAAAATGTTGTTAATTACATTCTTACTTTTAAATAAATTCATGAGTCTTTCTAATTATCATCTCTCATTCACTTGCATTCTGGGATATTTCCTGATTGGCACTACAGTGCTGGGGTAGGGGGAGTTTAACATCTTGGAAATTGAGCACCATTCTCGATTGACCTTTGATGTATGTTGAAGATTTAACTACCATCCTTAGTTCATCCAGGTATTAGTGAAATGTTGAAACTTATTTTGTTAGAGCATAGCATTACAGCTTTTTTTTTAACTTTTATTTAATGAATATAAATTTCCAAAGTACAGCTTATGGATTACAATGGCTTCCCCCACATACCATCCCTCCCACCCACTACCCTCCCCTTTCCCACTCCCTCTCCCCTTCCATTCACATCAAGATTCCTTTTCGATTATCTTAATATACAGAAGATCAGCTTAGTATACATTAAGTAAGGATTTCAACAGTTTGCTCCCACACAGAAACATAAAGTGAAAAATAATAGATGATTTTTTTTAAATGATGATGAAATCAGATCAGACCTATTGTCATGTTTAATCCCAGTGAGAGTCAAGTTGGGAGTTGATAATTTCTTTCTTTTTTTTTTTTTTTTTTTTACAGAAGATCAGTTTAGTATACATTAAGTAAAGATTTCAACAGTTTGCACCCCCATAGAAACACAAAGTGAAATATATTGTTTGAGTACTCGTTATAGCATTAAATCTCAATACACAGCACATTAAGGACAGAGATCCTACATGAGGAGTAAGTGCACAGTGACTCCTGTTGTTGACTTTACCAATTGACACTCCTGTCTATGGCATCAGTAGTCTCCCTATGCTCTAGTCATGAGTTTCCAAGGCTATGGAAGCCCTCTGAGTTCTCCGATTCTTATCTTGTTTAGACAAGGTCATAGTCAAAGTGGAGGTTCTCTCCTCCCTTCAGAGAAAGGTACCTCCTTCTTTGAAGACCTGTTCTTTCCACTGGGATCTCACTCACAGAGATCTTTTGCCAGAGTGTCTTGGATTTCCATGCCTGAAATACTCTCATGGGCTTTTCAGCCAGATCCGAATGCCTTTAGGGCTGATTCTGAGGCCAGAGTGCTATTTAGGACATCTGCCATTCTATGAGTCTGCTGAGTATCTCACTTCCCATGTTGGATCACTCTCCCCTTTATATATTCCATCGGTTAGTGTTAGCAGGTACTAGACTTGTTTATGTGCTCCCTTTGACTCTTAGTGAAATGTTGAAACTTATTTTGTTAGAGCATAGCATTACAGCTTTGACTGATTGCTATATTTGTTTAAAAACCGATGGCCTTTTTTTTTTTTATTATTGTATCCTAATGTAGAGCAGGGTGAGTTACAAATATGAAGGATCCTTGATCCCTGGTCTGTATAGGTCACTGTTTATCTGAGAATATAGTGACTTTAATGTGCAAAATAATATCTTCAAACACTTCGATATCAAAGTGCTGGAGTAATCAATGGCACTCTAGGGAGTATAAAGAGAATGATCAGAAACACAAGTCTGACATTTGTATTTATGATTCTTACACAGTGATAATTTGGTTTTAGATTTGCCTCTTTCACGAACCTTGCTGAAATGAAGGTATTTAATTATTTTAAGGAAAATAAGTTGCCATTACATATTTCCTTGAAAATAAAATATGCTTTCATAAAAATATCAAAAATCTTATTTTTTTTTCACTTAGTAAGCATGTGTAAAGAAATTGTTCAGTTAATCTAACTGCACTCCAAAGGGGAGAAATAGCTGTCACCTTCTTAGATGTCTTCCTTAATCTGAGATTTGTTTTTGCCGTAAACAACTCACTATTACTTTTTCTACATCTTATTTTTTCTGGCTAATGTATCTCTCTAACAAAGTCACCAAAGCAGAAAAATGTTATTAACTATCTGATATTTAATGCAATATAAAAAACGGTGCCCTAATGGATAGTCAACCAAAAATTTTGTTTCACTTTTGCAGCAACACTCACAGCTATCAGAAGGGGCCCTGTGGCTCTATGATCATCATTTGTGTGGACTGATAAGTCTTCCACTGTCTTCATTCTCATTTTCTTCCAGTCTCATTAATTGATCATAATTGTAGCCTAAAGTATTAAAATTAATTTTAGGCTAAACATTCTTCATATGCACCCAATCTTTGGCTATCATTTTCTGTCTATTCTTCTTTCATCAAAATTTCTCACTTACTTTTGTAAGATGCATCACCAACATTGTTCTACCACAACTTGTGCAGGCTGATCAAAATCTAATAATACAGGGTCTGGCTTTGTGGTGTAGTGAATCGAGCCACCGCCTACAATGCCAGCATCCCATAAGGGTGCCAGTTCACGACCCAGCTATTCCACTTCTGATCCAGTTCCCTGCTAATGGGCCAGGGAAAAGCAGTGAAAGATGGCCCTCGTGTTTGGGGCCCTGCCACCCATGGGAGAGACCCAGAGGAAGCTCTCGGCTCCTGACTTCGTCCTGGTTGAGCACTGGCCATTGCGGCCATCTGGGGAGCCTCTCTCACCCCCCACCCCATTCTCTTTTCCTCTCTCTCTCTCTCCCATCCCGTAATTCTGCCTTTCAAATAACTGAATAAATCTTAAAAAGACAAACTTCATAATACACACAAATATAAATTAATACAATCAGATGGCAGAGAATCCTATGGATTGGGTAGGATCAAGTTGTGGTTAAGGCTGTTTAATGCCTCTGCCACAAAATGTGGCTTTCTGGCAAAGCTGTGAAGAGTTCAGTACCAGTGCTGCCCTTCAACTATAGCTGTCATAACCTGCACCTACTCTAGCGAGGTAAGGAAGAGGGAAATATTTCTTAAGTGTTCTATCCGTGGCAGTGAACATCTCTAAAACCAAGGAGTTTCCCAAGTCCAGATGCAGCCTGTGTCTGGCATCAAAGACGCGGCAAGGCATTCTACTTCATGGGCAAGCCCTAGTAACTAGTCCTTTAAGATCTGTTTGAGATTGCAGGCAGATTATGCTTGAGCCAACACCATCTTTACATAGTATAAGCACATTTTGTATGCAGATATCTGAAAAAAACCCACAGATATCTTAAAGAGGAACCAATCAAATCCATATGAGTATTAAGTTCATATATTATGAACACCAACAAAAAATGTGACATTTAAACCTTTCTCTCTAATTTACGCTTTCAGAGCAAATTTAATGATTACAGTAATACAACCTCTCCCCATCCAAAATAACAGCAAATTAATAGCAACTAAAAAGCTTTTTATAACATATTATACCCAGTTATTTAATTTTTACTAACAAATGCAAATTAGAATACTTCATTTAAATCTATTTTGAAAATTCAATATTAACGAACATAAGAATCTCCAGTCTTAGGGAACACTAAAGCTGTAAGGCAGAATTTGTAATATTGCCCCAAGATATCCTATATCATCTTTTCCTCTGCATTACTCAACTCTGACAAGCAAAAGAAGTAATGCCTTAAATAAAATGAATGCACAAATGACTTATGTGTATAAAAATGACAATGTGAATAAATTAAAAATTGCAGATCATAGAACATTTTACCACCACTAAAATTTGATAAATATAAATTACTAGTGCCCCAAGGCTGAGAATTTCTAACATACAGAAATAACAAATTTAATTTGTGCTTGTTTTAAATAATTAAACATATATAAGTTTCAGTATTATTTGTAAGGTGCTTATATTCATAATCCCATTATAATGATTGACTACAATAGCTTGATATATGGACTATAAACATGTAAGAAGGAAGGTATGACTATACTTTAAAAGGCAACTTTCAAGGCCAGCACTGTGGCATGGTGGGTTAAGCTGCCTCTAGCACCGGCATCTCATATAGGCGCTGATTTAAGTCCTGGCTGCTCCACTTCCAAGAAAGCCCCCTATTAATGTGCCTGGGAAAGCACTGGAAGATGGCCCAAGTGCTTAGGCTCTTGCACCCACATGAGAGACCCAAAAGAAGCTCCTGGCACCTGGCTTTGGATTGGCCCAGATCCGGCTGTTTTAGCCATTGGGGAGTAAGCCAGTAGATGGAGGACATCTTTTTCCTCTGCCTCTTCCTCTATCTCAGTACCTCTGCCTTTCAAATAAATAAAATAAATATTTTTAAAAAGGCATTTTCAGTATTCATTCAACAAGTAGACACTGATTATTATATACCAGCATCAATCAGATCAAAATTAACACAAACTCATACCTTATTGGAAGTAGATACTTTTCTCTACAAGAATTATAGTTTGGGTAAATATGAAATAAGCTCCATAAACTTTCATCTGATATTATAAACAGATAGCCACAGCCTAAAATGTGGACTACAGATGTTTGGCATGTAGGGGCAAGGAGTTTAAGGAGTTTAAACCATTTGAAATGCTATTTGAAAGATTTCACTAACAATCTGGCTTCCTAGTTTCTTGGGAAATATAAGATGATGGCTGCAAACACATGGATTTGAATAGCAGGCTACATGCTCTCCAGTGCTGACCATCTCCACAGCTCACCGACACTCAGCCAGTTGTGTTCTTTTGTATCACAGGACTGGCCCCATGAGATGCAGGAGTTTTAGATCCTTGTCTTATGCAGCTTCTTTTGCAAAAGATGGAATAAATCGTGTGTGAAATATGTGTGTCTCCCTTTCAATCACCTTCCTCAAGAGTCATTTTTCTATCTCTTTTCCTGTTCCAATCATTATTCAAGGATTTCCCAGATTTGAAGCAGTATATCTGTTAACAACATATTTATAATCTTATCATACCATATTTATAATTAAGATAAGTTGAGGGTGATAGCCATTATATATTACTTGAATATGTACAGTAAGCAAATTAAAATTTAGGTAATTAAAACATTCTAAGAACAAAACTAACTTTTTAATCATTTTTTTGTAAATGAGTATGTCTCTGTAAGCCTTCTGGTATAAAAATATAGTTATTAATAAGAGTCTCTGGATCAGGTTAAATTGCTTGGTATACCATTTAAAAAATTATCAACATTATCTTTTGCCAATGGATGATCCCATGAGCATAGTTTGAAATTTATTTTCTACAGTGTTAGGGTATTTCAGTGTGAAGACCCAGGCTCCTCTACAATGTTCACCTACAGCTATCTGTCACCTTTTTAACCCTGCAAATAGAATTTCATTCCTAGGATTCACTGCAAGTACCATTTTTGTCATGCCAAAATTAAACATGTAGTAGTTGTTAGGATGACTTTTGTTTAATAGTAGAGCCAGCAACAAAGACTCAGAAAGTGCACTCTGTCCTGGACATAAAGCTAGCAGAGAAACTTTTTTAGAAAACAGATAGCTTTGGAGATAAATCTAGTCAGATGAATCCATAGAATATACACACACACAAACACACACACACACATACATACACGGTAATGAGATACAAGTTTGCATACTGAATAACAAAGGGAAAAAAGGAAACAATAATGGCCAATGATAAAAGGAACAAGAAGGAGAGGAGCAGGAAGAGGAAGAAGAAGAAAAGCAAAGCCAGGAAATCAGATGATACTGTTGTACTTGTGATATCAAAGGGGCACTGAGAAAGTAACAGTTGCGGGGAAAATTAAAGGCAAGCATTCCACATTGACCATCATTGTGTGAATGGCAAAGCCCAAACCAATGGGATGTTCAAAAGGCAGTGTTGGCCACAGGCATTCAGGTCACAGAAAACACATTATAGAGACTCACACAAAATGTGTTGGGGCCAAACAAAGCCATATGAGCAAAATGGACTGTTGGAACAACACACTACTCGGTGTGTGCTTCACTCAATCTACCTACACAGGAAAGTTCCCCTGGACTTTCAGGCCAGACCAATGGATTTACCCCTTTTGGAGCTTAAACAACCACTTTCATCTGATGTTCATGGCTGGTCTTCCAGATACCACAGTAAGGATAGAAGAGTCTAAATTTCATCAGAAGGCAGTCATGGCAATGGGTACAGTAAGTACTAGGCTTATAGGGACTTTATCATCACTCATTGACACCCATCATGTGCTATGGATACTGTTATGTGTGTAATGTTTCAATACTAAGCTACATCTCCTGTCCATTTGAAAACAATTCCAGTCCGTACAAAGTTTAATTGTAGTCTTTTAGGCAAAGTATAACAGAAATAACACCTGAAAGCCTATTAATGACCATTGCAATACAGAACTGTTTATCTGGCTCCTTCCTAGGAGCACATGAATGGGATTAACTGACTGAGAAAGCAGGGGAATCTTCAGAGGAGAACACAGAAGCAGCTGGGAAGGTCTGAAACATGGGACATTTCCTGCCTACTCAGGCTTACCTCTCCCTGAAAGTACAAGAAACATTGAATCTGTCACCATAGGTCTCCAGTTGTTAAGATTTTACCAGCTGTATGTAGTATTCTTTTGATAGAATGTAACATTTTATCAAGAAAAATACAGGAAAAACCTTTAAATTTAACATAAAACCTAATTTTTTGCTCCTATTGAAGCTTGGAAGACTGGATCCTTATTAGAGTGCATTTCTACAAAGAGATAAACATTTTAAAAAATGAGTATGAATGGAATCTCAGATAAAATGCATCCATTTGTGCAGGAAAATAGCTTTTACTGAAAAAATGGCACAAATTCATCATATGTGGAAAAATGTCATTTCAAGCCTATTTTCAAGATCAGAATGTAGAACTTTTAACACAATATTTTAGCTTTTTAGCTACTTGAAATCCACAACTTTTTAAAGACAAAGATTTCTTTCAATCTTTCTGAAAATACAATTACTCATTCCTGTTAATAATGAAATTAGCAAAACTAGATTAAAACTGAGGAGGAGTATCACAAAATACAGGCTTTGAATATTGTTGCATACCAATGAGCTATAGTTTTATCAAATGACTTTAATTCATCTTTGTATGTAACTAACCACTAAATGCAAAGTACTAACTTTTTGAAATAAACTCTCTTGTCGGTACTGCTAGGTTTTGTCTCATCTGTGTTAAAAGCAATTCAGCATGCCGTGACATACAGCTAATAAAAGGGCATCTGTCAAGGGAGTAAGTACCAAAATCAACAATTTGCATAGCGAACAAGGTTTATATTGTGGCAACTCATGTTGCCTTGTACTGAACAATGGGATGAACACTCCCTTATGGCCTCTGCTAAGTACTAGACATGTGGCCTTAGAAAAAGAAATCCCCTCTCATCCCACTTTTTCCCAGTGGTGCTTTGTTAGTTCACAGCAAGGATTTGACTTCATGCCCTGGTCTGTGTCTGAGAGGAAGTCCAGCTCAATTCAATTTGCATCTCTCTGCCTTTTAGTAAGGAAACAGCTTCCATTTGAGCAGGCCCCATGATAATGCAGAGCAGATGGGCAGAGTTGTGTCTAATTAGATTCTGGAAGGCCTGTTTGCTATTGTAGATGTGCATGTATTTGCTTATTTCACACTTGTTTCAATAACAACTGCCTAGTAGAAACAAGATAGAAATGAATATAGGTAGAAAGCCTCATTAAAGAGTGACCCAATACAAATCTATAATTTTAATTCAATTACTATCACTTATTTGATGAATTGATTAATTGAACTGATTTAATGAATTGATCTCAAAAGAAAAAGGTCATTTCATTAAAAAAATTGTTTTCCCTTTTTCTCTTCCTCTCTTCCTACTTTCCTTCCTTCTCCTGAGCTTTTTTGTTCCTTCCTTCCTTTTCCTTCTTATTCCACTCAAAGATTGTTATCAGTGAATTTTTATATCTAAATGAATTATCTATTTTTAAAAACTGCTTTCCTGGTAGATGTAGTATAACAGTGATTAAAGCTACTGCTTGGGAGGCCTACATGCAACATTGGAATGCTTGGTCTAGAGTCACTGCTTCAATGCTGATCCTGCATCCTGCTAATGTGTATCCTAGCAGGCAGTAGATGATGGCTCTAGTACTTGGGACACTGCCACCTATGTGGGAAAACTGGGTAAACCTGCCGGCTCCTGGCTTTGGGCTAATTCAGCCCCAGCTCTTACAGGCATGTGAGGTGTGAGTGAACCAGCAGAATAAAAGATCTCTCCCTCTGTTGCTCACACATTGAAACAAATAAATAAAGAGCCAGGCTATTCATTGGACTCTGTTTTTTTTCAAAATGCACATGTAGATATTATGAAACATGTCTTTATGCATTTACTCAAAAGTTATTTGTCATCATCTCCATCATCATTTGCAGAAGTTTCCAAGGGTATGCTGTGCATGCTCCTCACTAGTTAGAGAATCATCAGAGAGCATATATGAGGTTTTGATAGTTTATGTAACTGGTTTCACAAATAGGATTTTCAGGCATCCAGTTTTGACCCTTTTCTCACTAACCTTGTAGTTTCTTTATTTTTCCTAAACACTTTGCACTTAGACACACAAAGTCTACAGACTTGGACTGAGATAATGGAAATGGTAAGATAAAAAAAAGTTCATATTTTAGCAGGCATAGTTTTATACTTCAATTTTGTCCCTTTAGCTCCTTGTTCCTTCAGGTACCTGTTAACTGAGAATGTTACCCCTTCAGCTATTCAATCAATTACATCATAATGTAAATTTTAATCCTTTCCTATCTGGAAAATAGGAAATTAAACACCATATACATGTATTACATAATAAAAGTTGAAATCTTAAAATAATTTCATGCTTTAAAAATAGTCATGTGTAAAGCCTTTAGGAAGAGAATTTTCTAGATGCAATCTCACCACATAGATTATAGACTACTTCATGTGCTCATAAAAAATTGAAACATAATATTCAGAAATACACATTGGAAAAGCCAGATGTTTAATTTAGATTGTGGCTATTGGATTATAAGAAAAAAATCTATTTCCTGAATATCAAGGTACCTGTAATACAAGCATTGTCTTTGAGCTGCATATCTGTGGATATTTCTAGTCCCACCAAGCAAGACAACATTAACCAGATACTGAATGTAAAATGTTCAGCTAACCTCTCCTCCCCGTGAACTATTTCAACAGGAAATTGTAAATGACCAGCTCAATTCAAACAACAAGAAAAGTGCAAACCATGGTCTAGGAATATGCAAGGCTAGTTTGAGAATCTAAATTTTCCTTATCTAAATCAAAACATTAAATGTCCTGGAACAATTAAATTGCACTGATAACCCTGTTATGAACAAAATGAATCATATTCTCACCACAGATTCAAGGAAAAATACTGGATAACCACCTTTATCCCATCATGTCGAAGAGTAAGAGAAGTCCCATCTGTGGATTTTCTCCCCTAAAGAAGAGTGTCATTGGCAACTCCATTCTAACAGACACCAACATGAATTTACTGTCTACCCCTCCTCCACCTGAGACCTGCTTCTCTTCCAATCTTCCATACCTTGGTAAATGACACAACCACTTTATGTCACACAAACCAGACACCTTGAAGTCTTCCTGGGAATCTCCCACTCGCTCGCACTACCTGCCCCCCTTCCCCGCATCACATTTCTGTTAACAAGCTCCTCCCCAGCTCCTGAATCTGTTTCCTTTTCTTCAGATTCTCAATCAGCCTCAGAGGAGGGCCCTGTCTTCTCTGAAAGAGAGCAAATTCCCAAGCACTTCCTTACACTTTCACTCTCAAAATCAACCCAGAATATGCATATAATCCTGTTATTGCTCTGTGTCACAAACTTTCCATGTTCCCCTTGTCCAAAGCGAATCTGAAGTCTACATTATCACCAATATCTTCTGTAATCTTCTCCCTCTCACATACACAACCTCACAAAATTTCCAATCAAGAATCAGAGAACTCGCTACTCTTTGTTTTCCCATGGCTTCTAACATTGTACTCTGATCATTAAAATCCATTTTGGATTTTCTGGCTTGCTGATTCCCTATTAAATTTTTATTACACATCTCAAATAGACCCTTCTCTGTGAAAAATTCTGTCTCCTCTTGCCCCAACTTTGACTTGCTTTCTGCTTTGTGTGCACCATTCTATATTGGAATTGTTTCCAAGAACATAGAATTTCCCAGAAATTATGAGTACAACATATATTGTTTTCTTCACTGAACTCTTGATGCCTGCCTAACTATACAGAATATAAATGATAATCTTCAAATATTTGTTCAATCAATTAATAAAGATACCAATGACTTCTTTTTAAATTTTCCTTTCTTTCTTAATGTTGCACCATTTCAGTAGATTTACTAGACTAAGAACTACACAATTGTCTTTAGGACAAACATTTCCTCCATACCCACATCCAGGTTGTATCTTTTTATCATTCCAAAAGTTACTTGTGATAAAGGTTGTCTGCAATCTATTACACTTCTGGATCAGCTGCTTTTAATGATTTCCTGAAACTTTCACTCCTAGTCAATATTCTACCCATTTTTACTGACTCTGAATTGATGACATTGTGTCATTCCTCTTGGTGGGATCATTTGTAATTTTTCCCAGTGAAATCATCCACTACATGTATTGGAATTTCACTGGTGTGAAAATTAAGTCTTCACTCATCTTGTTTGCCTTATGACATGCTGTATAACTTCTTTCCTTGATGTGATAACTATGTTTAAGCTTCAGATTTTGTTTGTTTGTTTTTGGTTTCCTTCCAAAGTGTTTCTAGTGGACCCCTTTGCCTGTCATGGAGTTTAAGTTCCAAATATTTTTTCTATATTCCTATTTATCTAGCTGTTCTATTCTATTCTATCTATTTGAAAGCCAGAGTCAGAAAGAGAGAGAGAGAGGGAGAGAGAGAGAGAGAGAGAGAGAGAGAGAGAGGTCTTTTATCCACTAGTTCACTTCCCAAATGGTCACAATACTTGGGGATAGGCCAGGTTGAAGCCAGGAACTTCTTCCAGGTTTCCCACATGAGTGCAGGGGCCCAAGCACTTGGACCATCTACTACTGCTTTTCACACACATTAGCAGGGAGCAGAATCAGAAGTGGAGCATCTGAGTCTCGAAACCACACCTGTAACCTGCTATGCCACAGTGCCTGTCCCCTACCTATCTATTTTTTAAGACAAGCTGAAACTTTCTTGAGCAAACATTACCAGTCAGCCCAGTCCTTGTCCTTTGTCTCTGAAATACATGCAGAGATAAAGTAGAACTTAATTATTCATTGTTCTAAATGTAAATCATAATATTGATATGTTCAGTTTCAGCAAAATTTTGGGATATGTAGTGGTCCATCTTAGATATCAGAGGATAATGTGTTAGGCAAAGTTGTCAACTTGAAGCTGTGGTGCCCTTTTGTCAATTATTCTTGAGTGTATCCTATCTACATCCTTTCTAAATTCTTCCATAGATAAAATTAATATTTCTTATTGTATGATGAAATTTTCTATGTAATACATGACCTTATATATTACTATCTAGCTGGCACCGCGGCTCAATAGGCTAATCCTCCACCTGTGGCACCAGCACCCCGGGTTCCGGGCGCCAGATTCTGTCTCCGTTGCTCCTCTTCCAGTCCAGCTCTCTGCTGTGGCCCAGGAAGGCAGTGGAGGATGGCCCAAGTGCTTGGGCCCTGCACCCACATGAGAGACCAGGAGAAGCACCTGGCTCCTGGCTTCGGATCAGCGCGGTGTGCCAGCCACAGCGGCCATTGGGGGGTGAACCAATGGAAAAGGAAGACCTTTCTCTCTGTCTCTCTTTCTTTCACTGTCCACTCTGCCTGTCAAAAAATATATATTATTATCCATAGGTTTCCCCTGCATATTCAAATATGTACTGCAACATTTAGTTCCTTCATAAATGTAACTAAATTCTTAACTTTAAGACTAAACTTTCCCACTGCTGATTAATCACTTTGATTCCATAGAGAATAAAAGTTTTGTTAAAATTATCAAAATCAGATTTACAATTTATGTGTAATAATGTTTGGAAGTGAAAGATAAAATTCCCCTTTTTAATTTTGAAAGGAAGAATTTCTCTTTATTTGATATATACAATAGAGAGCAGGACTTATTTTTTTTTCTGGTTGCAGAGGAATTGATGACCTAGTAAAACTACTTCTCATTGTTGTCTCCTCAACCCAAGTTACCCACATCAACTAAACTACCAATCATGATATTTTCTTAAATGGAGCAAATTCTCAGCATTGCGAGTAGCTGCTTTTTTCCTTTGAATTTAGATAAAATAATGCTAGTGATAAACTAATATGGCTCTTTAACATCAACAAATACCAATCTCCTTAGTGTACCCTTTAGACTCTCCCTGATTCTCAACTTACCCAACATTTCAGCTCTCCTTCCTATGTGTCTATCTACAATCAAAACTACAAGCCGCAGTGGTGCAGCATGCTTAGCCACCTCTTGGAAAGCCAGCATCCCATGTCAGAGTGCTGCTTAGAGACTCTTGTTCCACTTCAGATCCAGCCTCCTGGTAATGATGCTGAGAAGGCAGTGGAAAATGGCCCAAATGCTTGGAGCCCGGCCACCAATATGGAAGAGCAGGATGGAGTTCCTGAATCCTGGCTTCTGGCTTCAGCCTCACCCAGACCCAGCTGTTGTGACAATTTTGGGAATGAACCAGTGATAAAAGATACTCTCTTTCTCCCTCCCTCCCTACCTCCTTCCCTCCCTCCCTCTCCCTTTCTCTCTCTCTCTCTCTTGTTCTGCTTTTCAAATAAATCTTTAAAAAAGACTACATGAAGACTACAATGAATGGTGACAAGACAACATCAATTGACTTGTTTCAACGTGTATACCTGGTTTCTCCTCACCTCATCCTATCTTTACCCATACATCCATCCAGCAGTCCATTCATTTTACTTGGGTTAGTCTCCTTGATTCTTTTTTAAACATTGGCATATAATCAAATATTATAAAATGTATCCTTTAATTGTATATGGATTATATGTTCACAAAGTTATTCAAATCATCTCTACTAATTTAATTCTAGAATATTTTGATCACCTCAGAAAGAAACCCCTATTGGAACCACACAATATGTGACCTTTGTGTCTGGCTTATTTCACTTAAAAAAAAAAAAAAAAGATTTACTTTTTTATTTGAAAGGCAGAGTAAGGTGAGGCAGAAGCAGAGAGAGAGAGAGAGGTCTTCCATCCGCTGGTCCACTCCTCAGATGGCCACAATGGCCAGAGCTGCATTGATACAAAGCCAGGAGCCAGGAGCTTCTTCTGGGTCTCTCATGCAGGTTCAGGGACCCAAGGACTTGGGCCATCTTTTATTGTTTTCCTAGGCCATAGAAGACAGCTGGATCAGAAGTGGAACAGAAGGACTTGAGCCGGTGCCCATATGAGATGCTGGCACTGCAGGCAGCGGCTTTACCCGCTATGCCATAGCACTGGCCCCCTGGCTTAATTCATTTAATATAACATTTTAAGGTCCAACCATGTGTAGGATGTGTCAGTGTTTCATTTCTTTTTACAGCTGAATAATATTCCATAGTAGAGATATTTTATTGTGTGATACTCTGTTTAAAAAAAATCATCATTGGGGGCCTGTGCTGTGGCACAGTGGGTTAACGCCCCAGGCTAAAGCGCCAGCATCCCATTTGGATGCCAGTTCAAGTCCTGCTGCTCCTCTTCTGATCCAGCTCTCTGTTAGGGCCTGGGAAAACAGTGGAAGATGGCCCAAGTCCTTAGGCCCCTGCACCCATGTGGGAGACCTGGAAGAAGCTCCTGGCTCCTGGCTTTGGATCAGCACAGCTCTGGCCATTGCGGCCATCTGGGGAGTGAACGAGCAGATGGAGGATCTCTCTCTCTGTCTCTGCCTCTCTCTGTAACTCTGTCTTTAAAATAAATCTTTTTAAAAAAGTCATCATTGGATGAAAATCTGTTTTTTTCTACTTTTGGCTATTATGACTAATGCTAATATAAACATTTCTGTACAAATTTTTGTTTGGCATATGTTTTCAGTTCTACTGGATGTATATTTAATAGTATGATACTGGGTCATATATTAACTCTATTTTTGACTTTTCAAGGAACTGACAAGCTTTTTTCAATTTTACATTCCACCAGGTGTTTCTCTACATTTTTGCCAATATTTTATTTTTTGTGCTTTTTAATGTAGTTATCCTAGTGGTTGTGAAGTGATGTCTCATGGTTTTGATTTAAATTTCCCAAATGACTAAGATGCGGGCCATCTTTCCATGTGTTTGTTGACCATCTGTACATAATTTTTTGATATAGCAGTCTTCATTATATACATGATTTTAAAACAGTTTCTCTATACTCTGACTTGCCCTTTACTGTCAATACTGTCCTTTGAAACACAAAATGTCCCCTGCATCTAATACATTAAGATTATGTTCATCTCCTCCCTCTGTTATTCCCACTCTTATATTTAACAGGGATCACTTTTCAGTTAAAATTTAAACACCTAAGAATAATTGTGTGTTAATTACAGAGTTCAACCAATAGTACTAGAACAAAAAAATACTAAAAGGGATAAAGTTACAATCCCATTAAGGTGGCATGTACCAATGCCATCTCACTAGTCCAAGTGATCAATTTCAGTTCACAATTGATCACACTGATAGGTCTAAGAGTCAAAGAGATCACACAAACAAGACTAGTGTCTGCATATACTAACTGATAGAATCAAAAAGGGAGAGAATGATCCATCATGGGAAGCAGGATACACAGCAGACTCATAGAATGCCAGATGTCCTAAATAGCACTATGGCCTCAGAATCAGCCCTTAAGGCATTCGGATATGGCTGAAGAGCCCATGAGAGTATTTTAGGCATGGAAAGCCAAGACACTCGGGAAAAAAAAAAAAAAAGAAGAAGACCTAAATGAAAGATCTCTGTGAGTGAGATCCCAGTGGAAAGAACGAGGCCATCAAAGAAGGAGGTACCTTTCTCTGAAGGGAAGAGAGAACTTCCACTTTGACTATGACCCTGTTGGAATAAGATCGAAGTCGGTGAACTCAAAAGGCTTCCATAGCCTTGGCAACTCATGACTAGAGCCTAGGGAGATTACTGACACCATAAACAAGAGTGTCAAATTGTTAAGTCAACAACAGGAGTCACTGTGTACTTACTTCTCATGTGGGATCTGTCCTTAATGTGTTGTTCAACGTGAAGTAATGCTATAACTAGTACTGAAACAGTATTTCACACTTTGTGTTTCTGTGTGGGTGCAAACTAATGAAATCTTTACTTAATATATACTAAATCAATCTTTTGTATATAAAGATAATTGAAAATGAATCTTGATGTGAATGGAATGGGAGAGGGAGCGGGAGATGGGAGGGGTGGGAGTGGGAGGGAAGTTATGGGGGAGAAAGCCATTGTAATCCATAAACTGTACTTTGGAAATTTATATTTACTAAATAAAAGTTAAAAAAAGATTATGTTCATCATTCCATACTATTTTAAAATACCATATATTTCCTGGATTTTCCTAACTTTATCAAATTAATGTATTTGCTTTGTTTGGGAAGGGGGCATTGGTAGAACATTGCTTACCACATGCTATTATAGTTATAACATGTTAACTTCTGGAAGTGTTCTTTCTCTTTACACTCTCTTCTGCTCAGTGGCCACAGTTTATACACTTTTCATTCTCTGTTGTATTTTTGCTCACAGCAGGAGTCCCAAAACATATTTTGTTACTTTGTCAAAGAAGCAAGAGATCTAATAAGGGTCATCTATATATAGTGATACAAGGTGCATGAGAGTCTAGAAAGCAGGTTGCATTGATGTCTCTACTTGGAGAAATTTTGGGGAAAATTTCTCACTCCTAGGGTGGAGATGTCAAGGAGAGATGACATTTGTATACACTTAAACAAAAACACTGCCAGGATTCACACTATCTGATTTATTTACTTGAATTCTTATTTAAACATTTAAAAAAAAATCCATATTTATTTACTTGGAAGGAAGACACACATTCTCTCTCTGTCTCTCTTTCCACCCCCCCGCCACACACACACGGGGGAGAAGGGGAAAGATGGGCAGAAAAACAAACAAGAAAGAGCTCTCATTCACTAATTCATTCTCCAAATGGCTATAGTGGCTGAAGCTAAGCCAGGACTGAAGCTGGGTGTTGGGAACTCCATCCAGTCCTCCCATTTGGGTGACAGAAATGCAATTACTAGAGTCATCGCTGGTGGCCCTTAGAGTCTGCATTGGTAAGAAGCTTGAGTCAAGGGTTAGAGCCGGGAAGTAAACTCTGGTACTCCAGAAGGGCCTGTGGGCATCTTGAACACTAGGCTAAATGCCCACTGCTCAGCTAGATTTTTTTGAACAGAGTTAAGAATGTTTTATTTATCAGCACACAAAACAAACTGCTTTTGGCATGTTTCTAATCATGTGTTCCTATAATTGCATTTTCTTTTACCGTTCACAACTAGAAATTTGCCTTGTTTAAATGTGTTTTTAAAACCATGAGTTCTTGATTGCTCACTTCTCAGAGCTAAATTAGCACTGGTCTTCTTTCCCTTATGACTAGGTATTACTGTACTAATGAAAAACAGGGCCTCTTTATTTAAAATGGCCTTGGGGTCAATTATCAATTTATCATCATGTCCTGCAAATTTAAAATAAAATATGCTGTGCAATACAACCACTGTACAAAATTGACATTAAGTAGATTCTCGGAGTTTGGACTTAATAAAAAATACAAAGAGTGCTGCCTAAAAGGTTTCTCCAACTATAAATTCTATTAGGTAGCTTTTAATACAAGACAGGAAACTGAACAACTAAATTAGGGGCCTCTTTTTCACTGCTGTTTTTTGTCTCATACATGTGGACAATCATATAAGGATAGTTTGCTTATTCAGAGAACCAATATTTTATTCCCCCATAATAATAATTCAAGAGCTGCTTAAAATTTTACTTATGTCAATTCTGTATGGATCTTAAAATACTGAAGTCCAATGTCAACTTTTTTACAGAAAGCATTGTTAACTTAAAGTAATATATGCATGAAATATGAGGAGCAGTAGTTTCTTGTGTCAAAAATAACCTAAATCTCTTATATTTACCCATTAACCTATGCACACCAGGCTCCAACCACCTTTCTTAACATCCACACAGTTTTTACACTACTTGTACATACTAACTTACACAAATAAGGAAAAACTCCTGGTATTTGTCTTTCTGTGTTTGGCTTATTTTACTTAGCATAGTGATTACCAGTGTGGATGCCATATCATTGGGTTTTAGTTATAAATATAGCTTTAGCTTTACTGAATCATACTTTGTAAAAAAAACTCCTCTTTCACATATTATTACTAATGTCATGAATTCTCACTCAGATATTCTTATCTCTGTCTTCAAGAAAAAATGTATACATATGTATGTATATTATGTCTATATTTGAATGTAGCAAAATGTTTAAAAAAATTGTAAAATAAGAAAAAAAGAGACCATTTACTTGGAAGATTGTGAGATAACAGAAAGTTTAACGCCTTAGCACCTATTGCGAATAATATAGCTATGTTACTATCTGTGGTGAAACACAGATCCTGCTTATTTTATTAGATAAAATTAACATATACTCCATGCACTTGCTAACAGGCTCAATGAGAATATAAAGGCAGAAAGAGAGTTTAAGGTTAATTGGATATTTGAGAGTCTGATGGGTTTTTTGTTGGTGGTGGTGTTACTTCTGGAGATAGACTCTACTTCAATGCTACTTGGTGAAAGAAGGAAATTCTGAGTACCAGGCAGTCGGTACCTTTTCAGTAGTAGCTGCAAATCAAGGGCTTTGCAGCAGCACATGGCTATACTGGTTGCTGGACACATCGTTATACAGCATTTCCAGTTTCACAGAGCTGCTCCAGAAAGCGAGGCTCCAATACCTTACTAAACCTTAGGGCCCGTTGTATCTCCATTTGGAGAGTGACTTAGTCTGGGACTGGAACTGTTTTTCTGACAATTTTATATCTCTGTTTGTACCTTTCAGTTAAAAATGCATATAAAATAAAAACAGAAGAAAAATAAACAAAGGGCATGATATGATGCTTTTAATGATGATTCAACATATTACTGATGTCAATACCTCTGACCCTTACTTAGTTCCAACATTCTGTGCATTTCTATAAGAAAAATATTTTAAATCTCACAGCCTCAAAAGATTCAAGATGGAAGTAAAATGGTACATTGAGAAATTTTGTTCACTCTATGTGACTGCCAAATCAATATTACATATTTTTCCAGTAATTAATTTCTTGCTTATAATTTTTTATATTATTTTTAATCATAAAAATTGAAGCACTAGCAAGTAAGTTGATAACCATAGCCTTATGGGAATATGAATCAAGCATCAGTTTTCCATGAAAATATGTTAACATATTATTTTTAGATACTTTCTAGATTTTGACTTATAGTAAGAATGTTTTTAAGTGATGTGAATGAATACTGGAGTAAAAATCATGAATTTCAGAAAAAAGAAATCTTAGTTCAGAGAAACACTTCAAGAAATAGACTTATCACAGTAAGTTTCTTGCGTTTTGTGAATAATTGTCTGGATTATTAGTTTAAAGGAAACTTTATTTGATGTAAACCCTTCACTTTTGCAAGTGTAGTTTAGCTAGCCACAGGCTTTGATTATATGTATTTATTCCTTTTTAATGTCTTTTTGATCATTTACTTTCAAAATGATTCCTTGTAAAAAAGTAACGTCTGACTTCCTATAAAGAAAATCTTCATAGGAAGAGACTTCAAAAGTTCATGGAAAATTCAATTTAGAAATAAGTTTTAGGCAAGCTTTGTGGCCCAGCAGGCTGTGGGATGACTATATCCACCATCAGAGCCCCCATTCAAATCCTGGCTTCAGCCTAGCCCAGCCCTGACTGTTGTGGCCATTTGGGGAGTAAATCAGCTGACCGGACATCTCTCTCTTTTCTATCTCTCCCTCTTTCTCTGTCACTCTGCCTTTCAAATAAGTAAGTAAATCCCTTTAAAAATAGTTTATTTTCGAATACAAATATTTGAAACTCATGCATATTTTTTCTCATCATACACATTTTCCATGAACTTTTGCAGTTCCATTCTATATTGATGGGGCTGAGGGAGACAGCTCTCTCAGAAGGAAGCGCATTACCCATGAACCACTTTCAGTGTCGGTCTAGACTCAGGACGTTGTTATGCAAAGAGCACCGGCAAGTTGTCCAGACAAGGAAGGTTTTCAGCAGCACCTCTATGGAGTCTTCCGCAGCACGCCAGATCCTGTCTGTGCAAGTGATGAATGTACTCTGGGCAGGGCTGGGACACAGCTCAGTACAGTTCTCTAAACGGTGATAAATGACCACCTTTGTGTGAAATGGGTGAGGTGGGAGGGCCACCCTTTGACAAGGCAGAAAATGAAATGATTACTATTGGATTCTATTGACTTGTCTGGTTAGAACAGTTGTGCCTCTTCCTAGAGGTTAATTGGACTTGAACTCAAGAAATTAAGAGGTCAGCTAAGGTCACAGTGACAGCAGGCCCACTTTTAACTTGCTACTAATAACATTTGGCAGAAGGAGGATGAATCTGGGAATTTTAGACTGGGTGCAGTTCGGCCTCTTTAAGAATAATGGTTTACACAAATTATTAGGCAAACCTTAACTTTGTAGTACTTGCAGATATGCAATGCGTTTCTATTCCTATCACACATATTCTGGCTCTTCTTGGAAACAATAAACATTAGTATACACATTGTCTTGGTTTACCTACATAAGTACAAATTACTGGAATAGTTGGAAAGATTGTCTACCAATAAATTAAGAAGTAAAGAGGTTCAGAAATGCTTGAAAATATTTCAAGATATGTGTATGGACTAGGGTCTTTATTTTTCACCCAAAACTAAATGCTACTCATTATCTGTAATATAAAATGTCAGGATAGCTGAGTGAAGTATTTTACAAAATATATAATAAGGCATATCTTAATACTGTGACTAATTGTCTGCAAACTTCACATATTATGATTTGAGAATTTAGTAAAAACAATTGAACTGTTTTCTGCTTCCTAAAAATATATCCAAATCTGGTCAGGCAAGTCTTACTTCAATTCACTCTTTTTTTCTCACTTGCTTTATGCTTCAGAGTGTCTTGTTGGACACTGACTTTAACACTTTCCCATGGGACACTTTCTTAACCATGGAAAGCCACAATGAGGCCCAGTGACGGACAGAGGCACAGAGTACGTTGCAGGGGAAGGGACACAGAGTACAATGTCAAGAAAGAACTGATGCAAGGCGGACTTGGGATGGGACCAAGCAATGTCATCCCCATGCCAGACAATCTCATCCAGATGGTGGAAACAAGACACATCATCTAATTAGTGGAGCTGCTCCAGCAGCTGTGCAACTAGGGCAACATAAGGGAAGGGGGGAGCCATGCTTGGAAGCTCGGAGTCTTGAGACTGCTTTGTAAGTCCTGTAGCTTTTTGGAGATCAGTTTGTGCCTGTCAGTTACTTATAGCTTGTTCCTAAGAAACTAGGGTGTGATGGATAAATGCTTTTGCTTCTTTATCCTAGAGTTAAAATCCAAAGAATACCACAGATTTGGAGAATGTGTACACAGCTCATTTTTTCTGGAAATAGCCATCTTCTCTTATATCCTACAGGTGCCAAGAAAGAAAAGTAACACAAATGAAGTTCTAGGAATGCTATCATATCAAAGGAGCATGATATACTCACCAGACCCTTCTAAAAACCTCTACTCCAAATCTCATTACCAGTTGACTTAAATTACAAAAATATCTAAAGCCATCATAGGAGATAGGCCAGGTTTTGATTTATTCAGTATTGGAGGAAGTGCTCTGTGCTAGAAATCAAGAAGTTTTTGCTTTAATGCCATTTCTGCCAATTCCTAAAGATGATCCTATAGAAATCATTGAACCATGATGGTCCTCATTCCCAACTTGAAACGAAGGCATCAGTTTTGCTATCACTAAAAGGTCTTATAGACTTGAAAGTCCAAGAGAAAATGGCAGTGGGACTCAATCTTGCCTGCGCATTAGAATCACCTGGGGAGCTTTAAAATGAATTAATATCTGGGGTGGACATGGACATTGGGATGACTTAAAAGTTCCCCAGGTAATTCTAATGTGTAGGCAGTGGTGTGACACACAGCTTTATGATACCACCAAATGCAGGCCTTAAGCCCATAACTACAACACTACTCACATTTATAGAGCACTTAGCATGGCCATTGTGCTTGTCATCAATTATCTAAATTAAGCAGTCTTCCAATCTGCTATGGATAGAATATTATTGGCCCCACTTTATCCTATTTTACAAATCAGGACATGGACATATAAACAGATGAAGAAAATCAGCTAGAAGTGGAAAATCCAGTGAAATGTAAGCCTGTCTCAGGGACTATCTACTGGGCTCCTAACCACTGTAAACCATGGTCTAGAAACAGCTTTAATCTGCTTCTCTACTGCTTAGTTAGTACTAGAGAATCTGCAACTGGAAGTACCAATATCTATGACACTCTTTTCTGTCTTTCTGTGTCAGTACTTGCAGAGAAAACTCCATCCTCAACTTAAATCAGTCATCATAACTCCCCATTTGGGTAAGAGTTTCCAGAAGATGAACAAATGATCTCCAAGATTAAGGGGATATCCTCTGCAGAAGGTTGATGTCCTCATTAAAAAAAACAAATCTTTGGAGTCATTGGTTACAGGGCTAAGAATATCTAGTGATGCCACACCCCAATTCAATGTGCTCACCAATGACAGAATATTGAAGCCTCTAGTTAATCTTTGGTGTTTTTATTTATTTATTTATTGCTTAAAGTAGAAATGATTGCATAATCAGGGTGAATCCTAACTAATGGTAAAAACTCAGTACTTTTCCTTCATATCTATTCAGATATAACTTTTTTTTTTTTTTGACAGGCAGAGTGGACAGTGAGAGAGAGAGAGAGAGAGAGAGAAAGGTCTTCCTTTTCTGTTGGTTCACCAACCAATGGCTGCTGCGGCGGGCATGCTGTGGTCATCACACCGCGCTGATCCGAAGCCAGGAGCCAGGTCCTTCTCCTGGTCTCTCATGTGGGTTCAGGGCCCAAGGACTTGGGCCATCCTCCACTGCCTTCCTGGGCCACAGCAGAGAGTTGGACTGGAAGAGGAGCAACGGGGACAGAATCCGGCGCCCCAACTGGGACTAGAACCCGGGGTGCTGGCACTGCAGGCGGAGGATTAGCCTATGAGCCGTGGCGCCGGCCCAGATATAACTTCTTATAATTGGATTATATCAGACTAAAACATGCAAATATTGCTAATTTGTAGGGCTAGTGAATATAGCAGTTGAGTACACATCCTTGAAATATATTACCTGAAATAGAATATTTCCAAGAATAATGTGTAACTAAATCACCCAATCATTCTTTAGTAAGAATGTTTTGATATTCCAGACTCAGTCTGAATTTTTATGTGATGTCCTTAAATTTTTTTTTACTTAACCAGAAAACTTAAATAATGTGAATTATAAACAAACCTGAACTCACTCTCTATAGTTTGTCCCATTGTTATCTTGTGGAAGGAATGCCTAAACATTCTTTTGCTGGCTGCTCAATACTTCAATGCCCTTCTGCTATTTGGTTCTTCCCTGTAATAGGGGGTAAGCCAACTGCTTCACTCCATCCTGGCTCACTTCAGAGAAAACTGAGGGTTTGCCATCAACTCAGCCTGGGTATAATTCAAAATGAAAAGCACCACATCCTATTTGCAGTTAGGACCAGGTGGGGACAAATAAATGCAAATGCCCATGTATCATTGTACATTCTGCACAAAGGAGAAGGATAGTATATGCCTTTCCTTTGAACTATAATTTCTCTAATTAGCCTATCAGCGAAGTGTTAATATATATTTTACCACAAAGTTTGATTCAAGATAGGATAATAGACTATCACTTTAATATAATTCACCAAGTAGAATGAATATATTCAGGGTAAAGAAAAATAATAAATAAGACAATGAACTAATTTCAAAAATGTTGATTAAATACCTTCTATATACCTATTTGGTAGTAGCAACTGGGATAGTTGCAAAAATTCTGCCTGGTTAACTGAAACATGCATTTGTATTTATGCCGTTTTTTTTTCTTTATTTTTTCCTTTTTTTTAATTTAGTAAATATAAATTTCCAAAGTACAGTTTATGGATTACAATGGCTTCCCCACCATAATTTCCCTCCCACTCGCACCCCTCCCAGCTCCCACTCCCTCTCCCATTCCATTCACATCAAGATTCATTTTCAATTATCTTTATATACAAAAGATCGATTTAGTATATATTAAGTAAAGATTTCATTAGTTTGCACCCACACAGAAACACAAAGTGTAAAATACTGTTTCAGTACTAGTTATAGCATTACTTCACATTGCACAACACATTAAGGACAGATCCCACATGAGAAGTAAGTACACAGTGACTCCTGTTGTTGACTTAACAATTTGACACTCTTGTTTATGGTGTCAGTAATCTCCCTAGGCTCTAGTCATGAGTTGCCAAGGCTTATGGAGGCCTTTTGAGTTCACCGACTTCGATCTTATTTTGACAGGGTCATAGTCAAAGTGGAAGTTCTCTCCTCCCTTCAGAGAAAGGTACCTCCTTCTTTGATGGCCTCGTTCTTTCCACTGGGATCTCACTCACAGAGATCTTTCATTTAGGTCTTTTTTTTTTTTTTTTTTTTCAGGGTATCTTGGCTTCCCATGCCTAAAATACTCTCATGGGCTCTTCAGCCATATCCGAATGCCTTAAGGGCTGATTCTGAGGCCATAGTGCTATTTAGGACATCTGCCATTCTATGAGTCTGCTGTGTATCCTGCTTCCCATGATGGATCATTCTCTCCCTTTTTGATTCTATCAGTTAGTATTTGCAGACACTAGTCTTGTTTGTGTGATCTCTTTGACTCTTAGACCTATCAGTGTGATCAATTGTGAACTGAAATTGATCACTTGGACTAGTGAGATGGTATTGGTACATGCCACCTTGATGGGATTGTATTGAAATCCCCTGGCACGTTTCTAACTCCACCATTTGGGGCAAGTCCAGTTGACCATATCCCAAATTGTAAATCTATATTGCCAAATTTTAAAACATCATATTTGGTCACTGTATGAGTAAAGTTTGGATTTCTAAATTTTCCATATTTAATGTACTATTCTTTTCAGACAACTAATAATGCTTCTTATTACTCTTACTGTGCCATCAAAACTTTACACAATAAGGAAGTTCTAACAGTAATACTTGTGTACCTAATTTGGGAAATATAATTGCAATGCCTTCTTATACTTTGAAAAGCCAGTGCAACAGAGATAAATCCAATTAAAATACAACTATTGTACTCCTATAAAGAAGACTTTACATAACAATGCAAGGCAATCTCTCTTTTCCTTGACATTCTTTCCTCTCCACTGCAGTTGAGCACTTGGATTCAAGTTTGGAATTATAAGCTGGATAGGGTTGGGAAGAGAAGAATTGAAATGTTCAAGGGCAGTATCTGAGTTAGAGTTACAACAAGCAAGATAAAAAAAAAAAAAAAAAGCCAATAGAGGAAAGGTTGGGACAATGGAGTGTGAACTTGTGCCTCTCTCTGTAAAACTCATTACATTGAAATCCTCACCCCCAATGTGACTGCATTTGGAGATGAAGACTTTAATGGGGTAATTAAGTTTAAAGGAGACCATCAGGGTGGAGCCTGAATTCAACAGGACTGGGATCCTAATAAGAAGAAAACACAGGGAGCTTTCTGTCTGGTCTCGCATAGAGGGAAGGCCATTTGAGGATGCAATGAGAAGGCAGCTGTTGTATACAGAAAGCAACCAGCCATGCTGGCACCTAACCTTTGGCTTGTAGTCTCCAGAAACAACTAATCTACAGTGTCTTGTTATGGCTGCCTTCTAATACATAGAGAGAAGACTAGGTGTGGGAAGATGAAAGGAAAACCACTGTGGACAGGGTTCCCAACATAACTGTTGTGAATGGAATGTTGAATGTGGGACTGAATGTGTGTGCGATGCACCGTGAGATTCCTTATTATGGCTGCCACATCTTCAGTAGAACTCGCTACACTTAGGGATGCTCATTAATTACCTTTTTTGCTGGATACAGTGTGCAGAGAGAGAAATCTGAGGGCAGCTGGTAACCACGGAGCATACAAGTCCAGAAAGAAAAGATGGCATTTTAGAAAATTGCGGGACAGAGAATATAAGCTGTAAACTTTAAGAAACATCATTTAGGTCAAAATGCATTTATGATAGAATAAAGGTCAAATGCTGTTAGCAAATCAGAAATTATGTCTTAATTACTCCTTTGAAATAGAAGAAATTGGGGTCCTGAGAGTTGAGGACCAAATTAGATTTGTCCTATATTCTTGCACTCCTAGCAAAAGGCAACAGAGTTTAGAACACAAATTCAATGCTGTTGTATTTTTTGTTTACAAAATATTAGCTTTATAAGTATTTTTTCAATTCCTAGACCTATGCCATCTCTTTAAAAATTTCCTTTTTTAACTAGTCTTAATTTCAAAATTCATGTAATCATTATCTGCTATGCTTAGCATTATTTTTTAATGAGATAAGTAGTCATAAAAGTGCCTTACAAACTATAAAGTTGTATGCTACTTAAGGTGTTGTTATTACCTATTATGTAACTTTGTAACAAAAATTATGTAGATAAGTTCTCTTTCACCTGATGTGAGAAATCAGATTTTCTTTTAAAATCAGATACAGTTCAAAATTCTCCTACTTTGTGTTGGACATATTGTTGCCAATGTTTATCAGACTACACATGTACATGTACAGTCTCACTAGAAATTCACATACTAGGGGGCAGGAAAATAGAAACAGCACTGGCTTTGGAGTTAAACAGACCCAAGTTAACACTCTGGTTACTCAGTTAAATAGTTGCTGGTCCTGGAAGCAATGCCTAAACCTTCATATGCTTCAGTTTTCTTCTCTATGAAATTGGACCAATGCCTTTTTCATGGGTTTGCAGTTGAGGATAAAGGAGATAAGGCAAATAAAATGTGACTTCATGATATGGTTTATAGACATGGATATTTGCATAATCCTTGTAGAAAAGACTCATCAATGAAAATGGAGTTCAGAGGATCAACATCACAAAATTGCCAAAAAGAGGAAAGGAGAGAATGCACACAGAAAATGTCAGTTCCCTTCTTTCTTCCTTAAAACCAACTTTAGTGAAAGAGTTGTGTGTGTGTGCCTCTGTGTGTGCATTCACAATTAACTTAGGACTTGAGTTCCTTCATATAATCAAAAAAGGTTGGGAATAGGTATTGAGGCAGAGCAGGTTAAATTGCCACTTGGGACACTCACATCCTATAACAGAACACCTGGCTTTGATACTTGCTACAGGTTTCAGATCCAACTTACTGCTTATACACATATTGCCTCCTGGCAGGCTGGGGGTGGTGGTTCAAATGATTGGGTCTCTGCCACCCACATGGGAGACCCAGGTTGAGGTCCAGTCTCCTGGGTTCAAGCTGGCACAACTACAGCTGTTGTGGGCATTGGGGTATGAACCAGAAGATGGAATAATAGTCTTTGTCTCTGTCACTATCTTTCATACATAAATGAAAAAATAATTTAAGGCAAGAAGAAGAGATAAACAAGGCTAGGGACACAAACAAATGTATTTTGCCAAGTGGGTTTCCAGTTAGTCCTCAAAGCTGTTTACCTCAGTAAAGAACTGTCTTCTAATTGATTTGCTTTTCTGTCAGGGGGATCATGCTAATGTGCACAAAGCTCCACTGGGGCTGGCACAGGCAAGTGTGGCCTTGAAGGGTGAAGGCAGTTACTAAAAGGGAAAGGCTAGAAGGGCTTTTAAACTCTCCAGTTTCTAGCATACGGGAGATCATGTTGGATGTGGTGCAGACACTGCTTTGCCCTGAACAGTGGGGCAATTCAAAGACTCTTATATTTCTGCATCACAAGTACCAAAGAAAATATTTACATTTTCATATATTGCATTTTTAAGCTTTTTAGTGGACATTTAGAATATGGCAATTTTGTCTCAACCTGAGTTAATGTAAAGACAAAAAATGTTAAAGGTAAACATTTATTTCAATAAATGTTTTGATTTCATTAAAATTTAAACAAAAATATTCACACGTAAGTGGAAAGGTAAACCAACTTTAAAACTGAAATAGTAAGAAAATATAATTATAACAAAGGTATCCTGTTTCATATATTAGTTGCGTAGGAGAAATTTAACTCTTGACAAGCTTTTAGATACTTAGAAATCCTCTTCCCTATACACTATTTAGCATTTGTCAAGGATTTAAGTTGCTTAAAACTTTGAACATAGTTTTAAATTGAGTATGATAAAAAGAGTTTTAAAGTGCCCTAAATGTTTTATCTGAATAAAAATATTAATTTTTTTCAGTGTAAATATAAGATTAGAATGAATCAAGGATATAAAAAGGCTGTAGCAATCTCAGTACAAGTATATTGTATTCCCATAGAGTACTCTCTAAGTATAAGAATGAGAATGCTACATTACTCCCTGAAGTAGCAGTTTTAAAAACAAATATTGTTATATTTATTCTAATTAGATTGTAAATCAAAAGCCACTGTGAAAGGGAAACTAAAATATTTTAATTACCTAGTTAATATTAGAAAACCTATGCCTTATTTGGGAATGTTAGAGAAAAATAATAATAATAATGAAGACATAAAGTGAAATGAGGAATCATCTTGAAGTCAAATGTATTTCAATAAAGAACAAAGCCAGAGTTAGGACTTAGACTCATGAAATAGTCTTTAATTTTATCCAATCCCTAAAACCCCTAAGAACTTTTTTGTTACTCCAAGGCATGCAATATTCATAATAACTAACTAAATAAAAGAATAACAAAAACAATGTATTTAGGATGGGCTAAGTACACCATGTGGAAATAGGCATCAAGATTATTTTGTGATATTGTCCTTAAAGTGCATGTTGATTTCTTCTATTGAAGTTGTCACCAAGATGGGTAAGTCTAGGCTGTCAGCACAGTAGGGAATTTCCCATCCTGCATATATAAACAATAAAATAATTGATTTGCTATTTAATTGAAGCTTTTGATCTTGGAAAAAAACCTGACAATTATTATTGAAAGTATTTTTAAGCTGAAAGCAATAGATTAATAGAGATACTATCTCTTAGACCATCTACTCAAGGAATATAAATGAACTCTGACTAGCAAAATGTCATCTTGGTGGCAGTGTATTACTTTTAGGCTACCTGGAACTAACAAGTTGATTTCTAAATTTCTATAATTTCTTGAGGTGGGTGTTTGCAGCCCAGTAGAAATGCCATGTGAGACGCCTGCATCCCATATTGGAATGGCTGTTTCCAGCAGCGGCTGCTCTTTGCTTCCTACCCAGCTTCCTGATAAACACCCAGATGGAGTTCCTGGTTCCTGGTTTTGTCCTGGCTCTTCCTTGAGAGGATCGTCTTTTGATTTTTGTGCAGAATGAACCTAGAAAGTACTAAATTAAAATCAAGTTGAAAAAGTGATGGCATGAGTCACTGTCCTTTTGGAAAAATGCCTGTGTATTCCAATTCATCAGAAGGTTTAGCATCACCTGATTCATCATTATGGTTAGATAAATATCTCCAAAGTATATGGGAACATTTTCTGCAAGTAACTTAGATAACTCGTCCTGATTGTTAAAATTTTTGGTACAGTTTTTCCAAAATTTAATGATATCAATAATAGAATGGCTTATTATATAGACTATAATATTCAACAGACTTCTGTTAGAATTTTTACTCTGGACTTGCTACTTAAGGAATATAATAATAACTTGTTATAGTTTCCTCATTAGAGAAATGAGGGGTACAAAACCTATAAAATATTTTAAGGCTTAATTTAAATAATGAATAAAAGCATGATGTGCATCAAATATTTGATTGTAGCTTAGTGTACGTCAACATTATCAATATCGGAAACCATGAGTTTTAGGATTTATATCAATTTTCTGTGGAATTGCACAGAGTTTCTGCATTAGGGATATTTAAGGTGTCTCCTATGTGACCTAAGCACAGAATTACTTGATGAGTCAAGGTTTGAAGGGCTACAAGATTGTTGGTGGAACAAAGGAGGACACAGTTGTTGGGCAACAAGAAGAAGTAGCCCTAATAATTCCTTACAGTCAAGAGGAGCCTTTTTAAAAGAATTTTCATAGCTTTTTTCCTTTTTTTCTCAAAGATTCATTCATTTATTTGAAAGGCAGAGTCACAGAGAGACAGAGGCAGAGAGAGAGGTCCTCTATCCACTGGTTCACTCCCCAGATGGCCCCAAGGAGCTTCCATCGAGTCTCCCATGTGGGTGTAGGGGCCCAAGCATCTGGGCCATCCTCCACTGCCTTCCCAGGCCATGACAGAGAGCTGGATTGGAAGTGGAGCAGCAGAGACTCACTGGCAGGTGGCAGCTTTACCCAATATGCCACAGCACCAGCTCTGAGAGGAGCCTTCTGCAACCATTACCTCCACACACAATCACAATTATCAACAGTATAAATTTATAAGAATTTGTTAAATAATAAAATTGAATAATAATATGAGGAGAGGGTTTTTTTAAAGACTTTTTTTATTTGGAACAGTTATAGAGACAAAGAGAGAGATAGTTAGAGACAGAGATTTTTCATCTGCTAGTTCACCCCCCACATCGCCACATTGTCCAGAACTGGGTCAGGACAAAAACCAAGAACTTGGAACTCCATCCAGGTCTCCTATGTGGATGCAGAGGCCCAAGCACTTGGGCCATGTTCTACTGCTTTCCAAGGCGCATTAGCAGGGAGCTGGATTGGAAATTGAGCAGAATGGAAGGGTTAATTAAAAATGCACCATCAATAGAAGATTAAAATGGTGATTACCTGTTTTTTATGTTTTTTGTGGGCAATAAAAATCTTCTGTGTTTACCTTTATTTACAGAGGTTTGATCCTCAGTTTATAATTGCTGTGGGTTTAACTGGTTATGTTGCAGATTTACAACATGGATTAAAACTATGGTACTTAAAGAACATCCATCTTCTCTCTTTTAATAGCAGAAGATACATTCTTCACAATTTAACATTTACTATTTCAGGTGTGATATTTACAGGTGGACAAATATCTAAATGGCCTTAGCCTACGAAACTCTTCTTCCTCTGGCTTGTAATCCTGAGGCAGAATGTACAGCGAATGCAACATCCTGAATAAAACAAGGGAGCAGCATCTAGGATAATCCAAATTATAATACCCTCATTACTCCTAAAACATGATGTTCTGAAGGCTTGAGCTGAGTAAGCTGAGTGGAGCCCGGGGTATGTAAAGCCACAGGGGAGTACTCTCAGGGTATCTCAGTTGTCAAAGGCACAGGTAGAGGAGTACCCTGCTCTGCGTACCCTTTCTGAGTCATGGGAAGTGACTGGCTATGGATCTTAGGCTTGACTGAACCTTGCTGTATATCTGGGAGTAATTAATCTGCTTCACCTGACTTGTCATTTAAATTTCTCTCTCACCAGGTACAAGCAATTGGTAGAGAACTTTGCACTATTCGTTCAGATAAGCTTATCTTTACTTAGTCAAGATGTATAACACTGAAGATTCAACATATTAACAAGGCAGCAAGAGAATGAAATGGTAGATTTTATGGTTGTTATTAATTAACATTTTCTAATGACAGACATTAATTCTTTAAACGTGTGTCTCATGCTTTTTCCCATGATTTTTTTTTCCATGTGAGGTTTCTATTATAACTGTTTTCAAAGAGTAGAAAACCAGAAGTTAATGTAATTGATGTTTTGGAAATGTTCCTACAAAACCTGAACAGAAATCCTCCATAAAATACATAGGACTTCTGCACCTGTTATCTCACTGAAATATCCACAAACTATTTTGTTGGCTTGATGAAGTTAGAGCCTATTTTGTGGAGACCCACACAGTAAAGCATTGGAGGCAGCATGTAGGAGCTGAGGGAAGGCTGTATTCAACATGAGTAAGGAGCCTGATTCCCTCAGTTTTATAACCATAAGAAAATGAATTCTACCAACAACCAGAGTGGTCTTGAAAGTGGATCCAAGTGGCTACCTTGAGGTGAGATATATGTCTGGGCAATGCTTCGTCTGTAGCCTTATTAGATCCCAAGCAAAGGATGTCATTAAACTATGACAGGCTTCTGAGCCATAGAAATTTATTTTAAGATAATTAAGGGGTGCTTTCATTAAACTTCCAGGTTTGTAGTAATTTGTTATGATGCAATAGATAACTAAAACAAATGAGATTATGCTGAATTTTACTTGAATAATAATATCAGCAAGAGCTGATTTGTTTTTTGACTTCCAAATTGTTTTGTTCCTCATTTGATGAGCAATTTTAGCACTGGCAGAAAGGTTCACAAAAAAATACTTTCAAAAATTACATTCTCAATTCTGAAAAGAACAAAATGTGGAGTTATGCACATAGTAAACGCAGGCCTCTGCCAAAATTTATTTTCCATTCAAAATTTATCCAAACCTTCAATTTTTACTGAGAAATACAAACTTTTTAGAGAACTTGTTTCTCCTACTTTCCATGACTACAGTAGCAGTTAGCCAACTTATCAGTACCATTTACGTCATTTTGATTACTGAAGAAAAGAATTCAATAAGTACATTTGAGTGGTGATGATATGGCAGGCACTATAGTAGGTGCTGGAATGGAACAATAAATAAAGCTGATTTGGTCCCTTACCATTTGGGGTGTTCAGATTATTGTGTATGAACATCACTAGAGGTTCCCACATTTTCTCTCTTCACTGATCTCTAGGCAATTTTTATGGTATTCTTGAGCCCAAACAAAAACACTTTCCATCCCATTTAGTGACTGAAGTCCAGACATTGTAATGAGCATTTTTGTTCTAGTAACTTATTTTAGTAAAACAATACGCATAAATTTAAAAATATGTTATTTCATTTTTGAATAACTTCAGTTACTTAGTAATGCAATTCATGCAGCTATTGGGCACTAAACACATTCTCAAATGCTGGAGTCAGACTGGACACTGTCAGCTTCATTTCCTGTTCTGCTTGGATTTATATGTAGTCCTTTCTTTTTGCTATAGGCTCTACTGAGAACTGAGCTTTGTGAGGATATGATGACATCAAAGAGAATGTAGCACCATCTAATATAGAAACGGTCAACCATCTTAGGCTTGTAGTCTCGTAGTTCAAAAAGATATGTCATGTTCCTTTCAATTTTTCATATATCCTCTTTTTTCCTTGGGGAGTTGCTATAGCACACCAGTGCCCAGGTGTGCAGTTTGGGAATCAAGGAAAAGACAAAGACCACAGGAGAATGTAAGGGATGGAAGAATTGGATGATTGCATGGATTTCCCAAACAGAGTCAGCTACCAGATGAAAATTTGATTTAAATTTGCTTTGTCATAATAACATCATAGAAAAGCTGGTCAATTTTCTGAACTATTTGGGAGTAAAACCATGTGTACTAAATTCAAGAAATCTAATGATCTCTTACAGGGAAGTAGTCTTTGTAATGAAGTGTGAATTCAGGCCAGGAGCCATAAATTCAGGAAAAAAAGTTTAATAAAAGTTTAACATGAAAAATGAAAAAAAGTTCCACCGATGTCAAAGACTAACAGTGATTGTGAATAAATAAGGATAAATAAATTGTTATTCAACAAATGGCTTTGCACAGGAAAAAATCTTAAGAGAACCACTAGGATATGGAAAAACAACAGAAAATTTAAAAAGGGACAAGCATCCTAGCTGATTCAAAATTATTACTGTCATTGTGCACCAAGTTAGAACTGAATTTCTGGCGTCTAAAAGAAAACTTCATATGCATGTGTAGATACTTGGTAAACAATTATGTCTCTGATAGGTAGCATACAAGTTTATCTAAACAAACATTGCTGCTTAAAATTCAAAGGTGAATATTCCATGTGGATACATTATTAGGATGAGTTTTGTCTGTATAAAAAGCAAAATCAGAATAACAACTGAAACAAGTGTGATAGTGATTGGCAAAATTCTAAGATAGCGCCTAAGATTCTTCCTGAAGCTTATTCTTCATATAATTCTCTCCACTTGACTGGGACACTGTGACTATGATGAATTTCAATCTGGTGATCAAAGGAGAAGGGAATTTTCTGAAGACTCGAAGGAATGAAAGAAATTGACTTTGATCCAATCAAAAAGCTCTTGGGTCTTTTTAGAGGGTCTGATCCAATCAATAAGCCTTCAAAGGTGCTAGATCCTTCCTAAAAGAAAATATTTGAGACACCACCGCAATGAAAACTTTCCTGTCATATTAGAGGAAATAAGTTACCCTGTTGTGGAAGGACCTCTGTAGAATATCACATAGTAAAACAGTCTCCAAAATCTGAGAAACATCCCTGGCTGATGATCAGCAAGAAAATAAGGGCTTTTATTCTACAACCACTATAAACTGAATTCTGCCAACAACCAGAGAGCTCACAAGAGGACTCAAAGCACCATGTGAGTTGTTAGCCCCAGGCAGTAAGTAGCTTTCTTTTCAGTCTGGTGAGACACCGAGCAGTGGGCATAGCCAACCATTGCTGTTTTCCTGACTAATGGAACCTGTGAGATAATAAACAGGTACCGTTTAAACCTCTGAGTGTGTGGAAATTGCTATGCAGCAATAAAAAAAGTACTACAGTATAGAATTTTCTTCTCTTTCATGTAAAAGTAACTCAGAAATGAGAAATCAAGGACCAATATGTTGACTGAATCATTGGGATCCTATCTTGCTGCTTCATCATTCTTAGTACATCACCTCATGGTGAAAAACGGTGGCTTAAAACCCAACCATCGCACCCAGCAGCCAGAATAAGAAAGTTACTAAAAAGGGATATGTTCATTCCACAGTAAGAATTCCAGAAGCCAACACTATTTGAACTTTTATCTCCTTGGCCATTATTTAGCTACATGACCATGATAGCTGCATGTTTAGTTGAGTAAGGGAAAGATTTGATAATTTAGAAAACAGAAAGCCAGCATGAAAATGTACTATCTCGTTTAAATGAAAGCTATCTTAGTAGCTAGCTTACAACAGACTTGTGGTTATTCTGTTATTTTTGGAAGAGGGATTCATATGGTATACAAATTAACTTATGTAAGCAGCTTGCACTTTGTATCTAATCAATTCCACAGTTTGATAAGTGGCTTCAGAGACTTGCTTAACATCTCTGTTAAGTAAGTTTGCTCTTGTAATCTGTAAAATGGAGACAATTTTTCCAATGCATAGGCATTCTGGAGAAGATTAATTAAAAATACAAAGAGATGTAGAAGATGAGGGTGCCAATTATGCGACCTTACAGTACAGAATGGCAGCTGCATTCTCTCACAAAGGACTGTGGGTCATAAGTTGCCTAAGTCAGGAATACTATTCCTCAGCATTTCAAAAAATATACAGATGAAAGCATGGCTCACTAAAACGTGTAACGTGGATAGGGGAAAAAAATAAGACAAAGTGTTTTTAGTCCATGACTGTATCTACAATTTACCTGTACAAAATAGGAAAATGAAATGAATTCCAGTAAATTTCAGAGACCAATTGTATTTTTAAAAAAATAGCACGGAGGGTCTGGGGCTGTGGTGCAGTGGGCTAAGCCTTCCTCTGAGGTGCTGGCATCCCATATGGGTGCCCAATCCAGCTCTCTGCTGTGGCCTGGGAAGGCAGTAGAGGGTGCACCTGCATGGGAGACCTGGAAGATACTCCTGGCTCCTGGCTTCATATTGGCCCAGCTCCGGCTGTTGCAGCCATTTGGGGAGTGAACCAGCAGATGGAAGACCTTTCTCTCTGTCTCTCCCTCTCTCACTCTGTAACTCTACCTATCAAATAAATAAATAATTAAATAAATAAAGTCTTTTTAAAAAGTAACGCTGTATAATAGAACAAAATAATATATTTGAGAGGTGGAAGTTGTGGGATCACGGGTTAAACCACCCCTTCTAACATCTGCTATTAACAACCATATCACTCTACTGGTTGGAGTCCCAGATGCTCTGCTTCTGATCCAGCTAATGCACTTAGGAGAGCAATGGATAATGGCTCATGTACTTAGGTCCCTGCCATACATGTGGGAGATCCCAGTGGATTTTCAGATTCATGATTTTGGCCTGGACCAACCTGGGCTGTTACAGATATTTGAGGAGTGAATCAGCAGGTGGAAGATCTCTTTCTGCTCTCTCTCTGTCTTTCAAAAAAATAAGTCTTCAAAAAATAATAAGAAGAAGTGCAGCAATGGATGCTGTATGAAAAACAAACATCTATTTAATAAGGCCATTTTGTATAATCAAGTTAAATATCAAAGAAAATCTGTTAAGAATGATGAATTACATTAAATTGAGATTCTGTTGATGCTTAGCCAGTAATTTCAGTTGCTGCCGAGGCTGCTGTTGTTTGGATGGGGATCTGGGTTCTGTTACTATTGATGAGTTCTACATTTCCTATTTCATGGAGTTGGTAGGTATTCACCTAATTCTGTATTACATAGTTCATGTGAGGGAACTTCAAAAAGTTCATAGAAAAGTAGAATTAAAAGATAAATTTATTTTGGTCAAAAATCTTTGTTTACTGAGAAGGTTGAAATGAAATCAGGGAAAGAAACTTAATATTGAATCCTTTCTACTTCTTGCAAGAAGCTCTTTTATTTAAGTAATATTTTCTTTCTGCTCTGACTTTAGTTGTAGCTTGAGGAAGTCGAATTTGAAAATGTATTGACAGATTAAAAATTATGTCAGAATTTATGACTCAGAATTGGGAGAAGTGATACCAAATCTAACATTAATTAGTGTTATGGATTTGTGTTGGAAATTTTATATATAGGGGTGGGTATGGTGTATGTATCCACATATGTGCATCTTTACATACATATACACACATAAGTAATATACCTTATGGAAATCTATGTATCTACACAAATAGGTACTTCACACACTTGCGTTTCAAAAATACTAGCATTAAAAAAGTCCTTTACCACAAAAGAAAAAGAAAATTTTAGGAAATTTACATCTGTTCATATTTCTTAAATATTTTTCTTGATTTACACTTGTGTATAAGATATCTAGAAATTAAAGACCTATGCACAAGCAAAAGCAAGCATCAATGTAGAGAATGCAAATCAACAATAAAATAAAGGCCCACTTAATAATCTAAAGTAAGTTTCTATTAGTATGTAGAAAGATATTTTTCTTCATATTGATACATCCATGAAAAGCATTTTTAAAACCCACAAAATTTGCCTAAAATACTAGATTATTATGAAAAAGTAAGAATGAAATGTCATATTAATTTTCCCATTTTTAAATCATGCTTCACTTTAGTTACACTGGACCTGATAACAGGAGCTTTGACAATTTAAAATTTGTACATTTCCTGATTATAATTTCTTAATAATTTTCTTGCTAATGATAATAATTTTGAGCTATTCAAATACCAGTTTTACAGAAAATCCTTTTTTAAAGAAAAAAATTCCTGAATTATAAATAATTGAGCCCTATTATCGGTGTGCGTGGGCCAGGGAGTAGGAGAAAGTGGAGTAGTTAGCCTTAATTATCTGGATAATTTATTTCTGTCAACCCAGCCTTGGTGCCCTTTCCTTTCAAAACTGCAAAGTTATATTAGAAATTATAGTTCGTCTTAAAGGAACTATAACATTAGAGATGACATTTCAGCACATTTGCGGATAAGTTATTTTCACTATGTCACCTTTCCCTGTGATAGTTGTGCAGTGTTCCTATCTAGGATAGAGATTGAAAGAGTAGATGACAGGAGGGTCAGGGGACTCCTCTCTCTCACTTGGAAGCTCCTACCATTGCCATCTGCAATCAGATTGTTAACATGTCAGCTCAGTCTGTCAGCATCCCCTGTGTGCTGCTCAGCCAGCTAAGAGAAAATACCTTGTGCATTGGCTGTGGCTGTGCCTTACCAACACTCAGTCACTCGGTCATGCAGCCTAAATGGGGCAGCAGACAACACCTTCACACCAGTGTACGATAACTGAGCTCCCCATTGCTGTGGCTTGACCTTTTAAGAAGGCACAGCAAAGGACAGGGTGAAGAGGCCAGAGAGGCTGGATTGCTACTAACCTTTTCTTGTCTGTTAAAAATGGCAGCTTCTTTTACTCCAGTCACTCAGAAACAAATGTCATAAAGCGATATTTGCTGAGAAAACCAGTAAGACATTGCTTTTATGCAGTGATGAAATACAACCACTAGATGACACCAAGAGATAGTTTCTATACATCTGATTAATATCCTGAATGCCACTGCCTATTAAAGGTGGCATTCTTGCTAAGATGTTCGTTGAGATCACAAATTCTGGCCAATGAAGTAATCTAAATGTTTAAGGCTGCCTTGAATAGATATTATCAATTACCACTGACCAGGAGGACAAAACTAAAACAAAATCAAAGCAAAACACAAATGTAGGGGCATCTGGACACCCAACTGTAAGCTTTTTCACTTTGGACTCTTGCTGCAAGTAACATTATTAAAGTATTTCAGGGGAGTCGTTACTTAAACTTTGGAAAAGCTTTCCCAGTGATTCTTTCCTAAGACCTTCTCGGAGGCTTGAAATTCAGCTGCAATACTCAATCCAGACTGCTTTGTGTAAGCCAAGTTTCAACAACTTGCTAGCATCTTCAACAGGGTAATAAGCAGACAGCCTGCTCATTTGTCCATTCCAGCAAAAGAAAAAGAAATTCCATACTAGTATTAAATTCTCAGATGGTTACCTGCATTTCCTTCAAAAAAATAACTGATATTTCGTCTTAGATTCTGTATGCTGATGGCTCCTTGCAAACTAGTGTAATTTAGATTTTGAGAGCAAACTTCAAAATGATAGCTTCCTGATATAAAAGGATTCTATTTTAACAGCAAAATATCTATAAATCAAGTTTCATACAGATTTCAAAATCCACCGCTTGATAAGCAAAACTCTTCAGAAGTCCAAGTTATTAAAGAAATAGTGAAAAATAAATCTATAATTCTAGTGTGTGCTGCTTGAAACCTCTTGGTAAAGTTTCTATGTATAGTTTTGGAAAATTTAATGATGCTTAGCAATCCTTTCCAATGAGATATTATACTAAGTTTTTCACAATAAATATATTTATTAGTAGAAAGTGTATATTGATTAAATAACGGGCAAAATGAACAATTGTAGTCCACATAGCAACATATCAAACATATGATCATCTCTAAGAAGTGAATATATGAGCCGGCGCTGCGGCTCACTAGGCTAATCCTCCACCTTGCGGCGCCGGCACACCGGGTTCTAGTCCCGGTCGGGGCGCCAGATTCTGTCCCAGTTGCCCCTCTTCCAGGCCAGCTCTCTGCTGTGGCCAGGGAGTGCAGTGGAGGATGGCCCAAGTCCTTGGGCCCTGCATCCCATGAGAGACCAGGAGAAGGACCTGGCTCCTGGCTTTGGATTAGCGCAGTGTGCCAGCCGCGGCGGCCACTGGGGAATGAACCAAGGGCAAAGGAAGACCTTTCTCTCTGTCTCTCTCTCTCACTGTCCACTCTGCCTGTCAAAAAATAAAAAAAAAAAAGAAGTGAATATATGGAAATTAATGGCATATAAAGTCGTATTTGTGGGTTAAACATGAATTCAGTGAAACACATGCACATCCATTAGCTTAGAAACCTAAAATGACAAGAAGAAATAACTACAACTACATTTCAGAATAACTCAATTTTTTGGAAAACCATTGCTTTCTATTCTAGTTATTCAGTATGCCTTTTTCTGTTTCCTTTCCTAATTTTGGAGCATTAATATTTGATTTTCCCTAGTTTTATAACATGCACTGAAATTATGGAAAGATTTTCTTATTTAAACCACACTTCCATTTTAAAGTCAAAATATGGAATATCTTCATTTAAAAGTGTTGCTTAATCTGAACAAGAAACATTTGCAACTACATAGATTTTCTCATTTGTTTCTTTTTTATCCAAGCAGAAAAAAGTTAGAATACATCTACTATTTTAAATTTGCTTTGTTTCCATTGTTAAGAATGTTTGTTGTAAATTTTGTGTGCATAATTTTCATAAGATATCCTCTGAAATTCCACAAGATTATTGGAAATGTGTCACTCAAAGATATGTTTCTTTCAGTAGAAATATATGATTCTAAGAGGTTAGCCGTTTGTATTTTATTGGAATACGTTAGTGGGAGAAAGGTCTTAGAGTTTTACATCAGCCACTTATTCTCCCTAAGGTGCTAATGACTTATATCTTCTCTGTTGAATTGACTAAAGTAACTTTCCAATTCTCAGAGACCTATGGATTTCAAGTCTGTAAAGTAAAACCTAAACACACACACCCCCCCACACACACACACACAGATCTTTTTAAAATGCATTACTAGTGTCATGCAGAGCAACACAGTTTTTTTAATGCTATGATGTGTTAATTCTTCTTTTGTGCTGGGAGTCCTGTTTAGAAGGTGTTATCTTCTAAATCCCATTAGTAGCATTTATATCGAGATATGGCAGTAGAGAAAGAAAACTAGTTCTGGGATTTTGTAATCCACAATTGAAATGGGTACATTAAAGATAAAATATCAAACTTAATTAGACATCTTTTTTTGTTTGTCTTTCCTCTTTTATTTTCCTATGTCCTAAGCTTTAGAGTAATTTAAAAGAAGATATTTTGTCATGTGATTATATTTAAGGCAGGCCTTGTATTACTAACCATCTGAGTCTTAGAGCAAGATCTCACAAAGGAGCTTAAAAATAATTTGGCTGTCTAATTTATTTTTCTTCCTTTTTATTTATTTATTTTTTGATAGAGATATTTTCTTTATTTTCCCCTCCATTTACAGGTGCAGAATTAAAGAACACGTCCGCTCACTATATTATTGGTGCACTTAAGTGGAGTGTTCCAAAGCATGTAATTACCATGAAGGCTTATGACCCTGAAGTAGCCGGGGATAGTGGTGCTGCATATCCATGATTTGAAGGACATACAGTGATGATTATAGAGGCAGTACTCTACATCCATTCTAGCCCTTTTGTGTTTAGCTGGTTGTCATGGCAAATAATTGGATAGAATTTAAGCCACTTTCTTCCAAGTGGGGAATTCATAATTTTACCCTTCACCTAATTTTGTAGATACTTTTAAAGAATCTTAAAGTTTCTAGAGGAATGACGTAGAGCAGTGTGGGAAAAATTTTCACATTCAGCAGGCACCTCAGAAATTAGTTGCCTTCTGTTTTTTGAGGTAAAGAAGTCGATTTGCATTTGCACCAATTTACTTCATTTTCCTAAAAGTTAGCCACAGACTTTCAAGTTCTTTGATGAAACACACTTAATGTGGTTTACTTTGACAGTCTCTAAGAGAAATGTAAAAATGGGGTAAAAAGATGAAATGTTATTATATTTTATCTAAAATATCTCTGCCTAGACTCATGTCTACAAAAGGCATAGAGACTTTTCCAAACACTGGAGGGAGAAAATTGTAGATAGAAATAATTTAGGTTTATAGCCTAATAGGGTTTGCCATGGGAGGGAAGGGTGGGGTTAGTTGACCCAAAGGATATGTAAGTCAAGTAGTAATGATGCATTTAATAATGATTTTCTATTTCAGTTGTGTAACATTGAGCTATATGTATCACAGCATATCACCCTTTTAACTGGAAAATACTGTTATATAACTGCAGAAAATGTATAATTAAAAGCCCTGGGCATTATCCAGTTCAATTATTACCTAAAAGGTATTAGTTATTGAAGTAGTCTTTATTTAATATGCATCTGTTTTATACACACACACACACACACACACACACACCAGACCTTGGTTAGCTATTGAAAATAATATAATGAACATTTTTAAAAGTACAAGTAGCAAATAAAAACACTCTTGCCCTCAAGAAGCTTCCATTCTAGAGGGAATGCCAAGATATAGTGATGCTGCTCAACAGAATTGTGACCCTTGATACAGTTGAGTTTTTGTTTACCACATCAGAACTCAAGTATTGGTTAGCAACACCACCAATTTTGTATTAAAAGATCCTTTTGTCAAAGTTCCCTGCAGTTTGTCTGTATTGTATATGTCTTCTCATCTTTAGCAGAATATAAATGCTAAGTCACAGGATGATGACCACAGTGCAGAAATTGCATGGGATACTCAAGAGTATGTTATGCTCCCTACATTCCTGTCCATGGTCAGAATCGCTAATCCTTTAGTGTTCCTATTTAATGAGAAAATATAAAAGCAAAATGCAGAAAAAGCATGAATGGGGGAAAATAAAGAGAAATAGATTTGGAAACATGAACTTGATGGAAATTTTTAAGATATCTATTGCATATGTCTGTACATTTGAATTACAATTTTGATTTAGCCCATGATATTAAAAGAAATTAGTCTTCTGAACATTAGGGAACTACTTTATAATTTCCTTTAATATCATGAGAACATATATGGTGGACATCACATAGTATGAGTCATAGAGACAAAGATCTGCAAGCTAAGAAATCTCTCTTCACTGGTTTGCATGTTATTCACTCCATGGAAAGCAAAGTATTCTTTTTCCTCATCAGAAGTTTGGATTTTTGTTTGTCCTGACTACAGTTAGGAAGAAAACTAATGTAAAATAACAGATATATTTTCTTTGAGATGCACTAAAATAAAAGTGAACTATAATCAATTACTGTAGTGTTAAACCCTATAAGAAAGAATGGAATTAGGAAAACCTCAAAAAAGAAATTGAGAAAAGGAAAAAAAAGTCCCTGAGAAATACATATAAAACTTATTTCCAAAATAGAGAAATAGAAAAACTAACCCAGTCCTTTCTTTGCAAGGTGTACTAATGGCCACTGAATAAGTGAACGCGTTGTTATTGATAATCAATTTAATTTAACAAATTTAATTATTCTAGTTTACTAGTGGGATTTTTTTCTTTTTAAAAAATTTATTTATTTGAAAGGCAGATTACACAGAGAGAAGGAGAGACAGACAGAGAGAGAGAGAGAGATTTTTTAAAAAAATAATTATTTATTTATTTGAAAGTCAGAATTACAGAGAGAGAGACAGAGAAAGAGAGATCTTCAATCCACTGGTTCATTCTACAAATGCCTGCAATGGCCAGGGTTGGGCCAGACCAAAACCAGGAGTCAGGAATTTCTTCTGGATATCCCATATGGGTACATGGACCTAAGCACTTGGGCTATCTTCTGCTGCTTTCCCAGATGGATTAGCAGGGAGCTGGATCAGAAGTGGAGCATCCAGGTCTCAAACAGGTGCCCATGTGGTGTGCCTGCATTACCCATGGTGGGTTTACCAGTTAGTAAGATTTTCTGATTAGAAAGATTCTTCCCAGGGTTATTTTGAAGGTAAGTGTAGATATAGAAACAGATGGGTTTTGATCCTAAGTTGAACACCAAAGAATTCACATACTGTAGGTCATTTCATGCATGCAGAGATAAAAAGTAATTGTTTAGCATATGAGGATACTTCTAAATTCTCATGAAAAACTGTGTTTATTTTAGTGCAAAAAATTTGAAATCCATGCAGTTTTTTCATTATATGAATTTTTGAATTTTCATTAACTTTTTGAAGACTCCTCATGCATCTTACAGCACTAGCATATTTTAATATAACATGTACTTCCTCTTCTATATTGCTAATGAGTACCCATATCCTCCTGGCTGTATGCTATGTTTAAATACCACTTGAACTCATTTACCATTTGGGGTCTTCAGTAATGAAAAAAAAAGTTCTTCCCATAAAAATTACCTCCAATACACACTTTTTTTCATTACTATGTTATGTTTGTGTAAGGATGTCATTAGGATTTTAGAGATCATTGTGCCAGAACATAAAAGGAGGAAATGCTGGGTAGATCTGAGAAAAGAAAGAAAAACTAGAAGTGTTACAGAAGTGACAGTAAGAAGATGCGTTTATGTTCATTTTTGAATATGGGTAAGAATTTTATTTTCACTTGTAATTTTCAGTTTATATAAGGAGATATGTGCTTATAAACTTACTCATAAACTCCCCTTCCTACTTCCAGGCAATAAAACTTTCTGTGTGGGGACTGCTAGGTCACAGTGTCACTGAACTGAAGCTTCACTTTCTGGTGAAAAAATTAAAGTATTTATTTAAATTTCCATGTTTTATATTTAAGCTCCTACACTTGCATTTCATCTATTTTGAATTAAAATTGTGACATCCATTAAAATTCCTTTAAATACCTTTCACTTAGACCATATAAACCACTGGAAATAAAATTTTGTAATTTTGTAATTTTGACATAGGAAAGTGGTAACTGTTAATAAAAATTTAGAAGTTATTTTATGCATACAGGCTTCACACATTATATAACCTGCAAAGTGGGAAAATAATTTATAAAATGATTTTAATAATGAAGCTATTTTTTTCTCCAGGCACAACCATCATCACCACTACCACCAACACCTCCATCACCATCATTATCAATGTCATCATCATCATCACCACCATTTTGATTACAGGGAATGGAAAAATACAGATGATGGGTCAAAGTAATCTCACAGACTGTTTTAGGAGTTTTTAAATATTTGTATTTTTAAAATTTTAAATGCATTGTTATTTATTTCTGTAGCAGAAAGACAATATGACAGAGAAAGAGAGAGAGGGTTTCCATCTGCTGGTTCACTCTAAATGCCTGTAAGTGAGCCCTGACTGGGACCAAAACCAGGAGCCAAAACTTGATCTGTATCTCCCACAATGGCAGAAAACTGAATATTCAAACCATTACTCCTGCTTCACAGGACATACATTAGGAAGAAGCTGGAGTTAGGTGTGGAGCTGGATGTCAGACTTTAGTGCTCCAGTGTAGGAGGAAGGTGTCTTAACTGCTAATTCAAATACTTGCCCCAAGAGGTTTTTTTTTTTCAATTGAGATAAAATTCACAACAATTTACAAGAATGAAATGAAGTACTCTTTAGTATATTTATAATGTTTTTTAATTATGACCATTGTCTATTCCAGAACATTTGTATTACTCTTAAAAGTAATGCTATACACATTAATAGTCACACCTCATTATCCCTTCAACCCAGACAGAGTCAACCATTTCTGTAATTTCTGTCTGTTGGATTTACCTATTCTGCACATTTAATATAATTAGAGTCATACAATGCGACTTTCATGTATGGCTTCTTAGTACGCATGTATCAGTATGCCATTCATTTTCTTTTTTTGCTGAATAATATTTCATTGTGTGGCTATACATCATTTTGATTATTATTGATCAGTTGATGTGTAGTAGGGTTTTCCCATTGTTTGTTATTATCAACAATGCTACTGTGAATATTTATATACAATTTGTTGGTTTGAAGACATGTTGTCAATTCTTTTGAGTATATGCTTAGGCTGGAATTGCTGAGTTACACAGTAATAAGATGCTTAGCCTTTTAAGGAATTGCCAAAGTATCTATACCATTTTAAGATAGTGCAAGCAATGAACAAAGGTTGTAATTTTTCCATATCCTCAACAGTGCCTGTTACTGTCTATCTCTTTTACTATAGCCATTTTAGTGAGTATGATGTATTATCTCATCATAACTTTGATTTACATTTTCTTAATACATCTTCTCATGTGATACTTTACAACTTCTTTGAAAAGTTACCTGTGCAATGCTCAATCAGACTTACCCCTAATGGTAGAGTTAGAAATGTGCCAGGAGATTCCAGTTCAATCCCATCAAGGTGGCATGTACCAATGCCATCTCACTAGTCCAAGTGATCAGTTTCAGTTCACAATTGATCATAATGATAGGATTAAGAGTCAAAAGGATCACATAAACAAGACTAGCGTCTGCTAATTCTAACTGACAGAATTAAAAGGGAGAGAATGATCCAACATGGGAAGCAGGATACACAGCAGACTCATAGAATGGCAGATGTCCCAAACAGCACTCTGGCCTCAGAATCAGTCCTTAAGGCATTCGGATCTGACTAAAAAGCCCATGAGAGTATTTTAGGCATGGAAAGCCAAGACACTGTGGCAAAAACAAACAAACAAACAAACAAACAAACCTAAATGAAAGATCTCTGTGAGTGAGATACCAGTGGAAAGAACAGGCCATTAAAAAAGGAGCTACCTTTCTCTGAAGGGAGGAGAGAACTTTCACTTTGACTATGACCCTGTCTAAATAAGATCAGACTTGGCGAACTCAAAAGGCTTCCATAGCCTTGGCAACTCATGACTACAGCCTAGGGAGATTACTGACACCATAAACAAGAGTGTCAAATTGTTAAGTCAACAACAGGATTCACTGTGCATTTACTCCCCATGTAGGATCTCTGTCCTTAATGTGTTGTACAATGTGAATTAATGCTATAACTAGTACTTAAACAGTACTTTACACTTTGTGTTTCTGTGTAGGTGTAAACTGTTGAAATCTTTACTTAATATATACTAAATTGATCTTCTGTATATTAAGATAATTGAAAATAAATCTTTATGTGAATGGGGTGGGAGAGGGAATGGAAGATGGGATGGTTGCAGGTGGAAGGGAGGTTATGGGGGGAAAAGCCACTGTATCCAAAAGCGGGACTTTAGAAATTTATATTTATTAAATAAAAGTTAAAATAAATAAATAAATAAACTAATTTTTACCTGAAAAAAAAGTTACCTGTGCAAATCTTTTCCTGTTTTTAAATTGAGTCTTTTTGTATTCAGTTATAAAAATTATTTATGTATTCTGCGTACTAGCCCTTTATCAAATACAGGATTTGAAAATATTTTCTCCCATTTTGGGGGTTGACCTTTCACTCTGTTGAAGATGTTTCTTTAAGCATAAAAGTGTCACATTTTGATGAAATACAATTTTTTGTCTTTTTTGTTCTACATGTTATATGTAAAAAATCATTCAGAGGTAGGAAATCTTTTTTCTGCAAATGGCCATTTGGAAATTCATATAGTCATTCTTGGGTCTAACAAAATTATTAACTTAAAATTAGCCTGCTATAGATCTATGAATTTTTAGTCCTGTCTGTGTTTGCCTTGGCAGCACTAGACCAAATGATTTTGTGGGCCTTCTGAAGCCCATTGTCTCCATGTTCCCCACCCATGCAAGGTCACTAAGATTCCTAACTACATTTTTCCTACTAACGGTTTTATAATTTTACCTCTTATAGTCTATTTAATCAATTTTAATTAATTTTGTCTATGGTGTTATATAATAGTTTGTTTCTTTCTTCTTTCTTTTTTTTTGTATTTTTTTTTTTTTTTGGTTTCTGAATACCCACTTTTCCTTGAACCATTTATTGAAAAGGTTTTTTATACTAAATTTTCTTGATATCATTCTCAAAAATCTAAATGTGTGGGCTTAATCCTAATTCAAATTCATTCATCTATATTTTTCTACTATACAAATAGTATAGGATCTTGATTAATGTGATTTTTTATTATTGAATACAAACATTACTTTGAATTTGAGTTGTGAATTTAAACTTTGTGCTTCACTATCAGGATTATTTTGGCTCCTCTAGAGCCCTTGTTTTTCCAAATGAATTTTAGAATCTGTCAGTTTCTATAGAAATCCAACTGAGATTTTGATAGGGTTTATTCATGAATCTGAGGAGTATCACTATCTAAACAATAAAGTCAACCAATTCTTAAACAAGGTAGGGCCAGTGCCATGGCTCAATAGGCTAATCCTCTGCTAATCCTCTGTGCTGGCACCCCAGGTTCTAGTCCTGGTTGGGGTGCTGGATTCTGTCCCGGTTGCCGCTCTTCCAGTCCAGCTCTCTGCTATGGCCTGGGAAGGCAGTGGAGGATGGCCCAAGTGCTTGGGCCCTGCACTCGCATGGGAGACCAGAAGGAAGCACCTGGCTCCTGGCTTCAGATCATTGGCCTTTTGGGGGGTGAACCAACGGAAAAGGAAGACCTCTCTCTTTGTCTAACTCTGCCTGTCAACAACAACAACAACAAAACCAAGGGATATATTTCCTTTTGTTTAGAACTTCACTTCTTTCAACAATGTTACATATTTTTTATTGTATAAGTTATTCATTTTATTTGTTGTTTATGCCTAAACATTTATTATTTTGCATCTATATTCAATGAAATTTTCTTAATTGCATTTTAGATTGCTCATTGTTGGTGTATAGCAATACAGTTGACTATTTTATATAGACGTTGAACTTGAAGACTTGATGAACTTGTTTATTAATACTAATAGTTGTTGATTGCTTAGCCTTTCCAATACACAAGTAAAATCAACTGCAAAAAGACAGTTGAAACTTTTTCCATTACAATTTAGATCCTTTAACTTCCTTTTCTTGTCTAATGTTCCTTTTTAAAACCTCCAATAAAATGTTATACATAAGTGGTGAGAATGAATATCCTTGTATTTCTTTTAAGTTTATGGTGAAAATTTCTGGTCTTCTATCATTAAGAGTAATGCTAGATCTAGGATTTTTGCAGGTGCTTTTCTAATGTAGAGAAAGCTCCCTTATATTTTCATGAGCTGTTCAGTGTTTTCTCATGTGGGATTTATCACAAACTTCTGCTTCTATTGTGAAGATGGCGTAATCTTTTTGCACTGTATTCTATTGTTATAGCACATTGTCTGATTTTTTTATTTTGAAGTGATTTTGCATTCCTTGGATTAATCTCACTGGATCAGGTTGCATAATTCTTTTTCTTGTTTGCTAGAATCTGTTCCTAGCATTTTTTTAGGAATTGTACATCTGTTTTCATAAGAGTATTAGTTAGTAGTTTTCTTTTATTCTTTGTTGGGATTTTACTTATTTATATGTTTGTTTGTTTGTTTATTTATTTTTTAAAATTTAATTTTTGAAAGACAGAATGACAGAGAGAGAGGTGGAGAGAGAGACAGAGAAATCTACTATCTGCTTATTCACTCCTCAAATGACCACAGTGGCTAAGGTTCTTCCAGGATGAACTCAGGAGCCTGGAACTCCATCCTGATCTCTCATATGATGGCAGAGGTGCAGTTACTGAGCCATCACCCACTGTCTTCTTGGGTACTTTACAACAAAGTTGGATCAGAAGTGGAGCACTGGGACAACAACCAGCACTCAAATATAGGATGTTGACATTGCAAGCAGTAACCCGACCCACTGCACTTCAACACCAGACACTGTCATTTTGTTTTTGAATATCACAATGTCTTATTTTTTCTTCATTTATGAAAGATAGCTTTGTTGTTTAAAATTCTTAGTTGACAACTTATGTCTCCCAGTTTTTTGAATGTTGTTATGTTGTTGCCTCTGATCTCCGTGGTTTCTGATGAGAAATCAACTATTAATCTGATTGAGGATTCTTTGGAAGTACTGAATCCTTTTTCACAACTGTCAAGTTTCTCTTATTGTTTTTCCTTAACCATTTTAATATGTTGTATCTAGGTGTAGGTCTCTTGGAGTTCATGGATATTCTCTATATTCTTTAATGTGTGGATTAACATTCCTTTTTAATTGAATCTAGGAAGGATTCAGCCATTCAAAAATCTTACTATTCTTTTCCCCTTCTCCTGTCCTTGAGGCTCACCTTATGTGTATATTCGTATACTTGACAATATTCCCCAGATATCTGACATAGTACTCACTTTTTCTTTTCTTACAACAAGGCAAAGGGGTCTCATTTTATGAACTCACGGAAATGTCTTTTGTTCACCTCTGATCATTTTACTCATGTGTATAGCAAAATCTTGGGTTCCCAGCCATTGGTTAGAACAAAGCATGAAGGCCCTCTAATCATTCCCTATCATGATCACATTGTAGGACCAATGTCCCAGGTGATTGTCATTCAGGGTTTTCATTGTCATCTTTGCTGTTCAGCCTTTGAAATTCCTTCTAGTAAGGGTGAATAAAGCAAATTTACTCAAGGTGTTTCAATATTGGTGAATGAGAGTGGGGTACTGTCAATTCACCTAAGAGAGTGCTAGATTAAGATCCATCAGTGCCTGCTTTAATTATCCTATTTCTTAATAACCATGTAAAGATAGCAACCCTGTTGGAATGAGACATTTGACTCGTTCTTTTTCCTTTCCTCTTTGTTTTGCCCATTTACTTCTGAATCACTCTAATCTTCTATGGTAGTTTCAACATAATTTTCCCTTTGGAATTGGATCTGAAGCCTAATAATATAATCTATTTCCAACACTTTTGTTTTCTTCCATTTTAACTTTACACATTGGCAGTGGCCCCATGGCCTGAACTTATAGCTCTACTGGTAAGGATCCAAGCCTGGTCCAAAGCCAGCACCTGCTTTACTACTTGCTTAATTTCATTTCAACTTTTCACATTAATACGGACCCTGAGGGTAGAACCTGTAGTTTTCACCAGCCAGAATCTAAACTTAGTCAAGTATTAATATCCTCCCCCAACACTCTGACTTGCTTTAAGTCTAGCTAGTACAGATAACAATAATCAAGAGATTCCTTATTCTTTGACCTCTTGTCCAATTACTCTCTCAACTACATGCTTCAGCGAATTTGGGCCAGTCTAAAGAGCCCTCCCAGTCCTAGGACCAACCACCAAACAATAAGGTGAACTAAAGAGTTTCAGGGCATAGTCTTCCAGACTATCAAGCCTGCCAAGACTTCTAACATCAACTACAAATTTGAGTGAGGGGTTCACAAAACCACCCTAAGTTTTGCTGATTTTCTAGACATTGTCAGAGAACATACTAAAAGCTATTATATGCATGATTATATTTGCTACAAGGAAAGAATACAAAATAAAATCCACTAAGTGAAGATGCTCCAAACATGAAGCTTCTTTTGGTCTCAGGACACATTATCTTCCGGGCATTGATGTGTGAAAATACACATGAAATATTGCCATCCAGGGAAAGTCAGAGATTTGGTGTTCAGAGTTCTTAGTTGGGGGTTCATTGCATATGCATGGTTGGTGTAGTGATTGCCACTTAGAGAACTCAGTCTCTAAGTTGACTGATATCATGTGACCCAAGGCTTCCCCACCACTTCGTAATTGCATGGTTGGTGTTTCTGACATGGCCTATCCATATCCTAAGTCTTTTTTTTTTTTTTTCAGACAGAGTGGACAGTGAGAGAGAGAGAGAGAGAAAGGTCTTCCTTTGCCGTTGGTTCACCCTCCAATGGCCGCCGCGGCCAGCGCGCTGCGCTGATCCGATGGCAGGAGTCAGGTACTCATCCTGGTCTCCCATGGGGTGCAGGGCCCAAGCACTTGGGCCATCCTCCACTGCACTCCCTGGCCACAGCAGAGAGCTGGCCTGGAAGAGGGGCAACCAGGACAGAATCCGGCGCCCGGACCGGGACTGGAACCTGGTGTGCCGGCGCCGCTAGGCAGAGGATTAGCCTGTTGAGCTGCGGTGCCGGCCCATACCCCAAGTCTTTAAGGTGTTGCCAATCTCAACCCATATGCTAAGATCTGGTATAGCCAGCCTTTGCTCTAAACAAGACATTCTTTTAAGTTGACATTGAATACTTCCCAGAAGTTGAGACAAAGGTCAGACCTCTCTTTGGGCAAGGTTGAATTCTTTATCGCACACACTAGCCAGGTTAATTAATGACAATCCTCTAGAAATGAGGTTTTGAAGGAGTGCCAGCCTTATTCTGCCTGCTCTGGTGTCTCTGAAGACATTGCTTTTCCCAGTGAATGCAGGCTGCTAATTTTTAAGGATACCCTCTAGAGCAGAAGAGGAAAATAGCAAGAGATCAACATAAGGATATTCAACTACTTATTTTAAATATATACTCCCAGTCTTACTTTAAGCTTTTGATTAATTTCTAAAGACCTAAAAAAAGTACATTCTGACCAATTTTCCAGTTTTTAATAGCTTTTCTGGAGCATTTTCATAGCTCCTTACACTGCCCTTCACTGACTTTACTCCTTTACTTTTCTAAAAAAAGTTTTACTGGAACAGGGCCATACTCATCTGTTTACATATTGTCTATGGCTGCTTTCCCACGCAATGACATAGTTGAATATTTGCAACAGAGACCTCCTAGACCACAAGACCTACAATATTTATTTTTCTGTCCTTTTGCAGAACATTTTTATTGTCCTCTGTTTTAAGGTATACACATTATACTATATATCAATATATTTCATCCCAATCTCATAGCAACAAATTACGTTATTTTTTTACTATTATATCTAGCAACAGAACAAATTAAACTCAATAAATCACAGTTGACATTAGTGGATTACAAAAGAAAAACGTAAGTAGTATGACCTTCAGTCATTATTGGGTCTGCACACTGAAACATTGAGAAAGAGAATTCATCACCATTTGCTTTCATCTCTGTTTTTTTCTGAGATAGCTTCATTCAGAATCTGGTGGTCTCTAATGGTAGCAAAATGCCCACCAGTCTTTTCTTTCAGCAGTTGGCTCTTCGGAGTTCCAGGAGAGTAAAAACAAAGTAGGCAAGTTTTCTTTGGGTTTATGCTTGTACTTGCAAAGTCGGACTGTGAAGGGTACGGATACAGAGACCAGAATCATTGTGGGCATTTTTGCAAATGGTCTAAGGAAGGCTACAAGAATCAGGATGACTTACTGTGGAGCTGGCAAAATTAACACATGCCCACAATCACGTGTTAAATGTTATTATCACACCTTTGGTTTTAAATAAGAAAGCAAATTAATTTAAGTATTGTTGATGAGATCATATTATCAGTGAGAACTGAGATTGAGTTGATTCTTCTGACACTAAATAACATTTCCATTACTCTCTCTCTTTCTTTAGATATATAATATATTCATATATATAGATAAAACCACACACACAAGCACACACATATTATATACTTATAATTCACATCATTTACTCCTCATGAAAATGTGGGAGATAAGATCTTCTTTTTAAAATAGCTGACAGATACTTTTTAACACACTTTCATAGGATATATAAAACTTCCTTTCTTAAACATGATTTTCATTCATATTTAATGCTCAGTATTAATAAAGTTCATTGTAGGAAAATTTTTCATGCAGTAGGATTCTTTTATGTTTAGAATGCAACTTGTCTCAAATTTGAATTAAACATATTTTTCTTGAGCCAGTACAAAAATGGAAAAGCAGTAAGTGCACTATGAACTATGAATATATGTGTTCATGGGAAGACAGCAAGCAGAAAATGTCCAGATAATTAAAATAAAAATAAATGAAAAGTGGACATCATAACTATAAAATTATGATAGGCTTGTTTAATGGATAAAAATTTTACATATTTTGAATAAGAATAGTGCATCTTTGATGAAGTAGTAATTTGTCTATAATAGAAACTAAAGAGTTTATAATTTAGGATCCTATCATTTCTTGACCCAAATTTGAAAGCAAATATATGTCTAAAATTGTAATCTTTCTGGAATTCCACCAGTGTCGTCAATAGTGACCTCTTTATATAATTAAACAGATGCCTTAGGCCGGCGCCTCGGCTCACTAGGCTATTCCTCCGCCTTGCGGCGCCGGCACACTGGGTTCTAGTCCCGGTCCGGGAGCTGGATTCTGTCCCGGTTGCCCCTCTTCCAGGCCAGCTCTCTGCTGTGGCCAGGGAGTGCAGTGGAGGATGGCCCAAGTGCTTGGACCCTGCACCCCATGGGAGACCAGGATGAGTACCTGGCTCCTGCCATCGGATCAGCGTGGTGCGCTGGCCGCAGTGCGCCGGCTGCGGCGGCCATTGGAGGGTGAACCAATGGCAAAGGAAGACCTTTCTCTCTCTGTCTCTCACTCTCACTGTCCACTCTGCCTGTCAAAAAAAAAAAAATAAGTAAATAAACAGATGCCTATAAATTATTTTGGCTATTACAACGGAGCCATAAAAATTAAATAAGGAAACACAAGTAAACGATAATTTTGGTATGGCTAAATAAGAAAGAACATAAAAATTGTTATCGAAGAAGGCAATCTAGAGATTAGGTAAATTTAATAAGGTTGAAGATTAGTAGCACACACACACACACACAAAATCAAAAAAGAGGACTTAGCTTTAAAGATTAAATATTAAAAGTGGAGTACAGTCAAAGAAAGACACATACTTCAAAAACAAAAGTAAATCAGCTGGTTCTGGGCTATACATAGAAACTAATAGAATTAGACTAAGGAAAAAATGAGAAAAAAATCCTCATGTATACACATGTTCTGGACTGGAAACATTGTCAGTTCTTCCTGATATTTTAGGTTAAAAACAACAGTATGAATTAAACTGATACTAGATACATTTAAGTACATTCCCTTGCTTGAAGAAACTGGATGAAGGCAAGGGCATTTAGTTCAGAAGCTGGCACCCTTGGGATGCCCACATCACATGTTGGAGTCCCTGGGTTCAAGTCCTGGCTCTTCTTCTGATTCCAGCTTTCTGCTAATGTGCACCCTGAAAGGTAATTGTGATAGATTTAGCATTTAGTTCCTTACCACACATGTGGGAGATCTAACTTAAGTTTCAGGTTCCTGGGCAAGCCCTGGTTGTTGTAGGCATTTGGGGGTGTAACAATGGATGGAAGATCTCTCTGTGTTTGTCTGTTTGCCTCTCTCTCTCTGTCTCTCTCTGCTTTTCAAATAATATAAAATCAATAAATAAAAAATTTATAAATATCTAAATGAAAATTGCAGGTAAACAGATGATTATTATATCATTCACATTAAGACCTCTGTTATACAGTGCTTTTAGTGTAGTTTCTATTCTCAGAAATATTTAGATACATAAATGCTTATTATTGTGCTACAGTTGCTTAAAATATTGAGTATAAAGGCATTCTGTATAGGTTTTAGCACAGGAGCAATAGGTATACCATAAAACCCAGTGTGTAGTAGGTTATCCATCTAGGTTTGTGTTAATACACATTATGATGTTCACACATTGATGAAAATTTCCAAATGATGCATTTTTCAGAACATATTCTTGTCATTAAGAGATGTCTGAATGTGGCCGGCGCCGCGGCTCACTAGGCTAATCCTCCGCCTAGCGGCGCCGGCACACCGGGTTCTAGTCCCGGTCGGGGTGCCGGATTCTGTCCCGGTTGCCCCTCTTCCAGGCCAGCTCTCTGCTGTGGCCAGGGAGTGCAGTGGAGGATGGCCCAGGTGCTTGGACCCTGCACCCCATGGGAGACCAGGAAAAGCACCTGGCTCCTGGCTCCTGCCATCGGATCAGCGCGGTGCGCCGGCCACAGCGCGCGGGCCGCGGTGGCCATTGGAGGGTGAACCAACGGCAAAGGAAGACCTTTCTCTCTGTCTCTCTCTCTCACTGTCCACTCTGCCTGTCAAAAAAAATTAAAAAATAATAAAAAAAAGAGATGTCTGAATGTATTGATAGAGTGTGCTGGGGGCCAGCATTATGGTGTAGCAGGTAAGGGATTGTCTGCAATGCTGACACCCCGTATGAGCTCCAGTTTATGTCCCAGCTGCTGCACTTCCAATCCAACTCCCTGTTAACTGCCTGGGAAAAGCAGTGGAATATAGCTAAAGTGCTTATGTCATTGCTACCCACATGGAAGACCTGGAAGAAGGTCCTGGCTCCTGGCTTTGACTTTTCCCAGCCCTGGCTGTTGTGGTCATTTGAAAAGTGAACCAGTAGATAGAAGATCTTTCTCTGTGTCTCTTGCTCTCACTCTGTAACTCTCTTTCAAATAAATAAATAATTTTTTAAGAAATAGAGACTTTTGAATGTTCTTTAATAATTGAGCTGTTTTCAACTGTCTTCAAAGAATCTTTCTGCAAAGTTTTTTCTCAAGTTCCCTAACTTAGATCCTAAAGGGTTTCCTTTACCCATCCTACTTAAAGGAAATGTTTATTTTGCAGTAAGAAACTACCAATAATTGGGGCCGGCGCTGTGGCACTGCAGGTTAATGCCCTAGCATGAAGTGCCAGCATCCCACATGGGAGTCAGTTCAAGACCCGGCTGCTCCACTTCCAATCCAGCTCTCTGCTCTGGCCTGGGAAAGCAGTAGAAGATGGTCCAAGTCTTTGGGCCCCTACACCCTAGTGGGAGACTGGAAGAAACTCCTGGCTTCAGATTGGTGCAGCTCTGGCCGTTGCAGCTAATTAGGGAGTGAACCATCAGATGGAAGCCTCTCTCTCTCTCTCTCTCTCTGCCTCTCCTCCCTCTGTGTAACTCTGACTTTCAAATAAAAAATAAATAAATCTTTAAAAAAATTATTTAAAAAAGAAACTACCAATAATCAATCTGCTTGTTTGTTGTTGTATTGGTCGTTGAAACTTATTGTGTGTGTATATATATATATATATATATATACATGATTGTTGTGTGTTTATGGAGAAACATATTTGAAAGTCAAGTAATGCAGTACCAAAACAGGTGAAATGGATGATTGGGAAAGTTAATGGGGTGGCTATGAGAAGATAGCAACAGAGGATCAATTGGGGTTCTCCAGAGAGAATGTGTTATCTTAGTCCATTCAGGCTGCTATAACAAAATATCATAAACTGAGCGGCTTGTAAACAATTAAATTGTGTTGCATTTCAATTCCGGTATAAGTAATCTGTAGCAGCAGAGGTTCGCATAGTGGGAGAAACCATGAGAGATCCTTTGTGTGCTAGAAATGTTCCATATCTTGACTTAGGTGGTAATAACTCAGTGCACACCTGTGTAAGCTTATTCATGCTTCACTTAATATTTGTGAATTTGATGTATATAATTATTGTATGGAAACGAATACCCGAGGGTGCTGGTCCTGTGGCTTAATGGGTTAAGCCACTGTCTGCAATGCCAGGATCCCATGGACCCTGCTGCTCCACTTCCAAATCAGCTCCCTGCCAATGTGCCTAGGAAAGCAGTAGAAGATGGCCCAAAACCTCGGACCCCATGTGGGAGACCCTGAGGAAGTCCTGGCTCCTGGCTTCTGCATGGTCCAATCATGGCCCACTAGCTATTTGGGGAGTGAACCAGCAGGTTGAAGATCTCTCTCTCTGTGTCTCTCTGTTTCTGTAATTATGACTTTCAAATAAATAAATAAATAAATCTGAAGGAGAAGCAAAGAAAAAGAAAGGGAAAAAAAGGAAGAAAAAAAGAAAGAAAAAAAAAGACTTAAAAAAAAGAAAGAAAGGAGTCAGCTCCTCTAGGCTCTATAGGCAAGCAAGTCTTCCTGCAGCTCTAAACCTAAAGATAAGCCAGAGTCAGAGGGGCCAGTGTTGCAATCAGGGATCACCAGGGGAATAGTTACAGCCTGTCATGGAGCATTAGCTTTTTCTCGAAAGTGAGAAGTAGTGGAAAGAACTTGAACAGGGAGGCACTATTCTGTGAGATCTCCTCAATCACAGAGAAACCTGGACAGTTTACTTAAAGCAAATATTTTTCATCCTTAACTGACATTCATCTGGTGATGGACACTATGGTTGATTCTAAATCTTGGCCGTTGTGAACAGTGTATTACACACAACGGAATATTATTAAGCCATGAAAAACAATGGAATTCTACCATTTGCAACACAATGGATACAACTCATGTTGCATGAAATAAGCCAGGCCCAGAAAGACAAATACTGCAGTTCTCCCTTACACATGGAAGCTAAATTTCAAAAAATAAAAAGTAAGAATGCCTGTGTATATCAATATTGCTATGAATATAGCTTTTTTAAGATTTATTTTATTTGTTTGTAAGACAGAGTTACAGAGAGAGGTAGTGACAGAAAGAAAGGTCTTCCCTCTACTGGTTCACTCCCCAGATGGCCGCAACAGCCAGAGCTCCGCCAAAGCCAGGAGCCAGGAGCTTCTTCCTGATCTCCCATGTGGGTGCAGGGGCCCAAAGACTTAGGCCATCTTCTACTGCTATCCCAGGCATTAACAGAGAGCTGGATCAGAAGAGGAGCAGCCAGGACTAGAACTGATGCCCATATGGGATGCTGGCACTTCAGGCCAGAGCTTTAACCTGGTGAGACACAGTGCTCGCCCTGCTACGAATATAGTTTTGAAATTGGACAGGGACCCTCTAAAATTTACATAAACATCTGGCCCCTTAAAGTTCCCCATAAGTGCTATCTGGGATGCCACATATGCTACCGGAATTTGGGGTGTCATACGACTTCACCATGGGCTTATTGCTTAACCTCTATATTAATAAACCCGAGAAGGTTCTTACTTAATATTTAGAGAAGAATTCTAAATACCAACACAGATAAACAAGGCAGCATGGTACATTTAAATCTTTAGTGTGAAAGATGCATAGGGGAGTGAGAGCTTTACTAAGAGAGAGAGGTAACTCTGGGTTCATACTGAGCACCAGGAACCAGCCACGTGGAGGAGCATCTAGGCCAGGAAGCCTAAGGCACATGGCCAGAAGGCCACGCTCCCTGGAGGCACAGGGGTACAGCAAGCCCCCTCCTGGCAAGAGGCCAGGGACTAAGAGAAGGGCCGCACACACTGTGTCCCAGGCTTTTAACTCACTTCCAAAGGGGAGTGGTTAATTAACCTGATTGGCTGGTGGGCACCCAGGTGTGGCCAGGTAGGGAGATGAGGTCACACAGGGCCATGGTGAAAGTATCAGGTAGGGTGTGAGGTCACATAGGGGCGTGGTGAAGGCGTGGTCTTCCAGCTCACAAACCTAATAGATTTTTTTTTTTTTAAACCTAATAGATTTTAATCTGTATGCCTGCCTACTTCAGTTTTACAAAACTTTGTTTTATACCTTTGTTGAAGCAATGGTTAAGAATGTCCTACTATCAGAGTTTTAATGGTGTGTGATTACTTTAAAATACAAGTGAAATGGTCTTTTTCCCATTCAATTATTGTTTATAGTCATTGTCTATATTCGTATTAAACTAGGATGTTTTTGCTTTTTACTTGTTAAACTTCTTATTCAGTGAAGTATTAAATGTTTTTATTGTAATGTAAATTTGATATATGTTATCTCAAAAACTAACACAAAAAGAAAGGAAAAAGGAAGGAGGGTGAGAGGGAAACAAGAGAGAAGGAGGGAGACAGGAAATGATATTATATTCTTAAAATTGTTTCTATAAAGAACATTGAATCTGTTACAAACTAACTAAAATTTAAAAAATTTAAAATCACAAAAAATTAAGAAGAAACTTTATTCAATTAATTGAGCGGTGATGGGCATGAAAGTGAATCCTTGTTGAAGAAATGAGTCACTTTCCTAAACAATTTTGCCCAAAATTATAAATTTAAGAGTAAATAATATGATTGAACATATTGATTTGCACAAAAACATATATTTTATTAGGTAGAGAATAGAACAGAATTTACACCTTTTTTTCAAGGTTTATTTTATTAATTGGAAGACAGAGTTACAGAGAGAGGCAGAGAGAGAGAGAGAGGTCTTCTATCCACTGGTTCACTCCCCAGATGGCCGCAACGGCTGGAGCTGTGCCATTGAAGCCATCTGAGGACTGAACCAGCAGATGGGTGATCTCTTTCTCTTTGTCTTTTCCCTTTATCTCAACTCTAAATTTCAAAATAAATAAATAAATAATTTTTTAAAAAGCTCAATTACTATGGATTTGAATTATTGGGCAATGTTTCATTTGGTAAAGCAAGTATGAATCTGATTATAAAATTAATAGGATCTATAATATGCTTGCATGATTGATTGTTAATTTATTGGATGGAGCTCAGGTATTAGTATTAAAATTAAATTAAAATTAATATAAATTTAATCATCAAAATAATTATGAACAAAGATTTGACACACAGGCTAAAGTAGGCAATATATGTCTGCTTCTATGTCACTTGTATTAAAATTTGTTCTTTCTTGGTAGTGAAAAAAATAGATAATTTTAAAACATGGGAGCAAATAATGGAAATGATTTACTCCTTTTGGAACTCTTTTTTCTACCAGAGTAACAGCAGACTTTGAATATTTAGAAAATGAGAACTTCTTGGGAAAGCATTAGGGGTCCCCAGGATGCCAGAGATAATAAGGATATCTGATATCAATAAATACTACCGTTGATAAAAGTTTCTGCAAATGTTTATTATACCATCTGTCCATGATCATCAATCCCTTTGTCCATTTTTTATCTTGCCTCTCTAATGTAGGTGAGTTAGAGTTGCAAAAATATTAGCCACCTGTCATTTTCTAGGTCATCCTGCAATGGTAACCACATAGGCCTTTTGCCTTACAGTGGATAGAAAAATTTGCCACAAAATTTTGATCTGTTGTTGCTTTCTTCATTATTTTATTTACCAGGGTTTGAAAATTATTTCTCCTTAACACACACACACACACACTTAAATCCCGTTATTCTGAGCTACCCCTCCTTTGCTGGTCTCCATAGGCGTAAGTAATTATAAGTTCACTACATTTTCATCACTTGACTTTATCTGTCAAAATGTTTTTTTTTTAAAGTATGTGCCTGCTGTTTTTAAGTCTTTCTGCATCCCAGTCAAGGCCTTCATACAGAAAATGTTACAGTTGTGCCTTTTTTCTTTGCTGTCTGGGACAGAAAGAGAGTCTAGGTAACCGTCGGTGAGCTAACCAAGAGCTTCAATAACTCCCACAGGAAGAGCCGGTAGGGAGTTTGTATTTTTGGCCATGAATCCAGGGCTTTCATTTTAAGTTTCAGGGTGCGTCATGCAGTGGAGCACTGATTGAATGGGGGCACTGGAGCTCTGGGGATCAAGCTGTGACATTTTTCCAAGCCTGAAGGCTGCTCACAGTTATTACTGCACAGGCCTTGCCGGCTGCTGCTTCAGGGAAACACGGGGAGAAGGAGGTTGTGCTTCCGAGTGTGGGTGGTCGAATAAACTCTTTTAGCAGCAGCAGTTGGTCTATTTAGCTTGAAAAAGAGACCACCAGCAGCCCCCAAAGTGCTAAAAAAATTACAATCAATTTTAAAAATATATATTATATTACATAAAAGACTGTAAGAGCGAGTGCTGAACATTGCTTCACAGTATTACCAGCTGCTAAATGAGGCAGTCGCAGGCAGCCAAGCGGGATTTATCCTGTAACCCAGAGATTTCCCAGCTCTCCCACCACTCAGCCCTTCTCTCAGGGGGAAGAAGGGGAAAAAGCCCAAACAAAACAAAAAGATAACAGCTGAAAGCGACAAATACAAGCTAGTTTAGAGAAAATATATTGAAGGGAACAACTAAAAGTTAGAAGCCTTGGTGTTTATCCTTTGGTTGTAAGTAGTTTAAGGTTGATTTGCTTGTTATGTTACTGCTTTATTTTTTGTGCAGACTGGTAAGGCACATGTCTTGACTTTACATTTTAGATAGTGAGTAAGGATAAAGTCAATCTTCAGATTCACTAAGGATGTTACTTACCAGTATTGTACCTTAATATTGCTATTGATTATGGTTTTCTTTCATTTATGTATTTATTTGTTTGAAAGCGGGGGCGGGGAAGAGGGACTGAGAAGGAGAGACACATCTGATACTCACCGTTTCACTCCTCAAATGCCCTCAACATTTGGAACTGGGTCAGGCTGAAACCAGGAGCCCAGAACTCAATCTTTGGTCTTCCTTGTGGGGCACAGGGACTCAAGTTCTTGGGTTACCACTTGCTGCCTCACAGGGTGCACAGTAACAGGAAGCTGAAATTGAAAGTGGAGCCAGAAGTTGAATACAGGCACTCTGATATGGGATACAGATTCTCAAGCACATCTTAACCATCTGCACCAAATGCCACCCCTGTTAACTAGATTTCCAAGGATAGTCTTGTGGCTAACATTTTATTTATTTAAAGTGCAGAGTTACAGAGGGAGAGAGAGAGAGAGAGAGACTCTTCCATCTGCTGGTTCACTACCCAAATGTCTGCAATGGCCAGAGCTGGGCCAGACTGAAGCTAGGATCAGGAGCTTCTTCTTGGTCTCCTCTGTGGGTGCTGTGGCCCAAGCACGTGACCACCCTCCACTGTGTTCTCAGGCACATTAGCAAGGAGCTGGATAGGAGGTAGGGCCGGGACAGGAACCATTGCCCACATGGGATGCTGCTGTTGCAGGTGGTAGCTTAACCTGCTGCACTGCAATGCCAACCCCAATAAATAAATCTTTTAAAATTAAAAAAAAAGATGGTCACAAAATTACAAAAGACATAAATGATGTCACTTTACTTAATTCTAAGTCTAGGTTAAGAATTTCTTGATTCCTAAAATTTTTGTATATGTTAATTTATATTCTTAGGTAAAGTACAAGATACATTTAAACCACCAGATTAAATTAAGGGGTTGACTTTGTTAATTCATACAATCAGAAATTCAAGAGTCAATGTAATTTTTATGTAACACATAAGTGAGAAGATTGACTAACAACATGTTAACCTTGAGCATAAAAAATAATATTTGTTCCACACTTTGTGGTTCTTATCATTTAACAAGTTTATTTATTTATTTATTGACAGGCAGAGTGGACAGTGAGAGAGAGAGACAGAGAAAAAGGTCTTCCTTTTCCCTTGGTTAACCCCCAAATGGCCGCTGCAGCCGGCGCGCTGCGGCCAGCACACTGTGCTGATCCAAAGCCAGGAGCCGGGTGAGTGCAGGGCCCAAAGACTTGGGCCATCCTCCACTGCACTCCGGGCCACAGCAGAGAGCTGGACTGGAAGAGGGGCAACCAGGATAGAATCCAGCACCCTGACGGGGACTAGAACCCCGGGGTGCCGGCGCTGCAGGCAGAGGATTAACCTATTGAGCTGTGGTGCTGGCCCATATAACAAGTTTAAAGTGTAGTGTGTAAAATAAAAACATCTAGGATGATCATCAGGAAAAACTAACATCTTCGGAAATTGAAAGGTACTGCCTACCTTAGAATTATTACAGAAACAGGTAAGAGGGAACTTTATAATTTTTTTTACACACAAAAAATATTTGAAGCAACAGAAAGACAGAGAGAGAACTCAACTACTGCTTCACTCCCCAAATGCCCACAAGACCCTGCCCCCTCACTCCTGCCTGGACTAAAGATGTGCGTCAGAAGCTCAATCCAGTCTCGCACACACAGGTGGCAGAAACCAATCACTTGGGCTATCACTATTCCCTCCCAGAGTCTGCATTGGCAGGAAGCTAGATTCAAGAGCTGAGGTTGGAATCAAACCCAGGGACTCTGACATGGATGCAACTGTCAATCACCTAAGCCAAATGCCAGTCAGAACCTCATACTTTAAAATATGTTCCTTTTTCAAACTATGTATAATTAAATTAAGATGAATCATGCTTGAATCTCTCCAGGAATCAGATTATTTTAGGAACTCACACCTGAGACACAAACGTAATTAGGACCTCACGTCAAAGAGTGCCATGATTGGAAAATGGTAGCTACAGTTCTTCCTAGTCTGGTCTCTCTTCAGTCAGACCTTGTCTATTCTCCAGACACTACATTTCCCATTTCTAGTCAATCTCACGGTTATTTGTCACCAAATCATTTGCACCTTGATGTCCTGCTTACTGTTGTGTGCTTTTTCTCCTGTTCCTGACATCTTTGTTCCTTTTCACAGGAGATGTGGCACTGTCTGCTCTTGGGGAAGTAGATAGCTCCAGCTGCTCCCCAGGTTTTCCCTTATCTCCTTTCATAGGCCTCCGTGGTAACGTGTGACCTTACACTTTCTTCTTTTTCTCGATTCTGATCCTAGAAGTCAAATGTCTAATTTGTAACTTTCTTCCATTTGGAGCCATACAATATATGCATAATTCATCTTCCACCTGACATTATCTGTGTATTGACGCTACCTCTCCTCTTCTGATTCCCTTGAGAGGACCAACACTAATTCCTGCAGCACTTTCTTGAGTTTTTCTTACAAAGTCAATCCTGGAATGAAAGCTTCACTCTGATTATACTCCAGTGAACGAGATGACTTTCTTTTCCCCAGAGAACTATTCTCTCTCAAATTTTGTTAACTGTTTCAGGAGCTGAAAATTAAAACAGAATCATTGTGCTATTTTCCTACAAGCTTTCATCAGTGTGATGTCTCTGTGTGTGTGTAGCTCCACCTTTTCCCTGAGATTTTTTAAATACAAACATATTTAGAAATTTAATTTTATTCCCTACAATTCATGATTGCACATTTCAGCTTTTAAAAAAATCTTTTAAATCTGTAGTCACTTATGCTATGCCTTGGATGTATCTCTAATACCATCTAAAATTTTCACAATAGGATGCATACGCTTGATAAATTTTCAATTAAGATTCATAAATATTTATTAAGAATATACTATACCTACTTGTAACAATTATGTTGGATTAATTTCTGATCTTGAAAGACTTCATAAAACTATAAGCTCTATGAAGGAGTTTATAGTTTCTTCACCACCTATCAGCCTCAGCACTGGGCCTGATGATGTTCTTTGAATTAATGAGTGGATAGTGGAAGGAAAACTGCAATATAAATAAGAAGGCTGATGCACTAAACAGATTTCCATCTAATTTCTTTTGTAATTTATGATGAAGGACACAATTAGCAAGACTAGAACTTGCTGCTAGAACTTTTCCTCCACATGTATTTTACTCTAATTGAACACTTCCTGCAAACCACATTTAATTCGGCATAGTGACCAGTACCCCGGTTAATTCAAGATACATGGTATTCAAAATTCCATGTTCAAACACATTCTTAGACTACCTATTAAAAATAACAACTCCAAAGGTACTCTTGTTTTTGGAAAAAAAGTCCTAATTTATTATTTACTTTATTCATTTGAAAGGGAGTCAGAGAGGGAATGATAAGTAAAAGTTATGTAGAACCTAACTGGGAAGAGAGATACCCTTTAACAGTGGATTACAGTGAACTCATAAATTATTGCAGAGTCATGCTAAGTAGGAAGCAAAATTAAAACTTGAATGTAGGAAGAGGTCAAAAGTGGATTTAAATACCTTGTCTATATAAGGACTCTTCATGCCTGAAGAATTGTATAAAGGCATGCTAGAAAAAGTATAATGTATTCAATGCAAATTGTGTTGACTTCAAAACCATCACATATTTATGTTATATATTCTTACAAGTCAAGAATTTTATTGGGTACAATTGTGAGCCATTTTTCAAGAGTCCCTCAATCAAATTGATTTCCTTTTTGATAATGCAGCACAATATTTTCTATCTATAGATTTGTCAGGTGTATTTAAGACTATTAAATCTGTTCTACATGAAATTTTTAAAGATGATACATTTGTTCTATAGTATATATATTTTATTAGAGTAATAATTAATTGAGTTGTTAAATAAAATTCTAATTCTGAATAATATCATTTTAGAAAAAATTATTATTTGTAACTGAAATTACATGTGAATTATATTATACTCTATTTTTTAAAACAGAACTGTGAAGACACATTTTGTTTATAAAAGTGTGGCAAACCACCTTACAAGGTTTTTTGTTAAGATAGCCACAAAAGTCTCAGAAATGGATTCATTTTTTGTACAATAACTTTTTAGTCTATTTTTAAGTGGCGGATCCTCTTTCTCCATTGAAAGTTTCTGTACGACCCAATTTAAAAAGAACAGCACTAATAATAAAAAGCATGAATGTAATAAAGTTTCTGTGCTTGAATCAGGATGTGATTTGAGGCAGAAATCTCCCATCTATCCAAAGGTGTCAAGTTCACATTCTTTCCATAGTTCTAAAACAGATCTGACAAAGCTCCTACAGGAGACTTTTGTTAAGCACAAAGCATTGGCCAAGGAAGAGCTATTTCAATATTTGCTGTCTCTGAGCTTGTTAAGCACTTTTTGTGTCTTCTCACCCATGAGGTTTCATAGGTCACTCAGGTGAAAGTGACCTCTTTACAGCTCAGTGTCAGAGCAACTAAAAGCATTGTGCTGGTGTTCTCCAAAACCATCCAATGATTCCATGACAGCGATTTTATTGTGTTGACCCCTCGCCATACACAGAATAGACTCATTCAGATGTCAAGTGCGTACTGACAAAGGCCAGCTTAGTTGTGAGTGGTTGCACTTTAAACCCCTTTAAATAGATTTATCCCTCTATCACATGTGAATGTTTAAGTATTTTTGAATATGTATTATAAAAACTGCCATTGTAAAAACAATTTAATCTTGAAAAATTTATTCTTGCTTCAAGGTTGACCTAAGTAGCCAGTCTTTTGAATAAATGGAAAATGGAATATTTTGCCATGATAACATTTCTCATTTTCAAGATGACTATGCAATGAAATGGGATAAAATTTCTTGAGCATTAGCAATAGCACACTAGTAGTATAGTGATTCTTTTCAGGGCTAAATTTTTGTTGACTTTATTGGACAATTTCATAGAAAAAACATACCTGTAATATATTTTTTGAGTCAAACATTGGGATAGAAGGAATTTTCAGATAATGAATTACAGAGAAAGATTTGTAAAATAAAATCAATCAGGTGACTCAAAAGATGAGAGACTAGCTCAGGTTTGGAATTGTTTAGGATTTTTCTAGAAAAAAGAGAAAAAATATAAACCAGAGATTTCTCAAGAATTCTGACATTAACATCTTACAAAATATTTCTCTGTTGTTTTCCTTATAATTAAAATATTTAATGTGACATACTGTGAAATTCGAAAGAGGGTCATTTTTCTAAGAGTACTCAACTATTATATTGATTAAGAAAAATAATGTCTGAATAGCAATGTATTTTCTTTTAACTTATTTGTTTAATAAAGGCTTTTCCAGTGATACTCAATTGTAATTAAGCAGATTCATTCTTTCTTATTTGGTCATTGTTCTAGTGAATTTGTCTCTGTTATCAAAGTCTCACTAATATTCCTATGCCTTACCTGTGCATGTTTGCCTGAAAACTGCATGTCACAATAAAATCTCATGGTTCTGACTTTTTGTGGGAAGACTGTGATGAGAGTGTTGAAATGCCCCCCGTTTTTTCTCATAAGAAAATTTTCTCTATCTGGAAAACACCTGGACTCATTTTCTTCTCAATTCAAGATTATGATATCCCAAAGTATCACATGACTTCTTTCCTTCCTTTCCACAGTTTCCTTTTGAAGCTTTCATTGATTTACAAAGTGCTTGGAAGACACGTAAGATAGCTCTTCATAATAAGATGAAAACATTGTATGGAATTGCCGATATCCTACCTTGTAATTGATAGCATTAAGCTTTATAATATGTGAGAAAAGTTAGGAGATCTTTCAGGGGAGTGACTATCAGGTAAGCACATTCTTTGGCCAACAGATATGCACTGAGACTATAGTGGCACTGAGCATCCACCTGGTCTAGATTTCATTTCTGTCTCCTGTTGACTGTGTTACTTCACATAAATGACTTCGACTCTCTGTGCCTAAATTTCCTTATCCTCCGAAGTGGTTAATGATGATCAATCTCTCCAAGGGATTGTGATTAAAATGAAGTAAGCTAATATGAGCTATATATTCGGAACTATGGTTGGCCCTTAGTAAGTGCTGCTCGCATGTTTAAAGGATAGAATTTGTTGACTGTCTCAGCAAGTCATCCAAATGGAAACATCGCTTTAGGTTTTTGTGTTTTGTTTCTCAAGTAAAAGCTTATTTAAGATCCAATCTGTCGGTCATTTAACAAATACGAAGAAGAAGGTTAGATCCAGGTATTTTCTAAGGAAGAATGAAAGGAAGATTGAAAGAGGTGGAGCATAGAGTTAATTGTGGAAATCTTTACGCAGTATAGAGTTGATCTGTATATAAAGTTAATTAAAAACAAATCTTAATGAAGAATGGGATGGGAGAGCGAATAGGAGGCAGGATGGAAGTGGGGGTGGGAGAGCGGAGATGGGCGGAAAAACTGCTATATTCCTATAAAGCTGTACCTATGAAATTTGTATTCATTAAATAAAAGCTTTCTTTAAAAAAAAAGGAAACTTAGCCATTTAAAACAAAATATCAGGAGTCATGAAATTTCTACGAAGGGCCAAATAGTAAAGATTTAGGCTTTGCATACCATAAAGTTTTGTTCAAAAGCCATAATTTGTCCTTGTAGTGAGGATGTAGTCAGCATAGCCATCAACAGTGTGTAAATGATTGAATGAGGGTAGCTATTTTTCCATGAATCTTTATTTGCAAAAACAAAGGAAGTCTGAATTTGACCCTCTAACCTGTGGTTTATAAACCCTGCAATAGATCATTGAGTACTACAAACAATAGTTAAGCCTTTTCTCTAATCACTGTCCTTTATCATGGTTTTGTATGTTGGGATGGATTCATGGGCATTTGAAGGTAGGATAAAACAAATAATCACAAGTGATAAAGAACTCTGAGAAGGAAATCAAACTCACTAAATTATATGTGATAAGAATATATCAGATTTTTGAAAAAATATGTGCCATATAAAAAAATTGTCCTGCATAACACACTATAGTTAAATGATGATACTAATAGCCATTTACAATGAAATTGCTTTGCAACATGGTGAAAGAATTTGGTATAATTTCTTACTAGGTCAAACAAGCTGATTTTATAATTATATATCATTCAGCAAAATTTCAAACATTTTATCATGATTATATATTATTATATAACCAATTTTATTTGCTACATAATTTCACATTGTAATTGCAAAAATACAAACACACCCTTGTATTATTTGGATTCTTCCAATTTTTATTGCTAGTTTGTATATACAACATATTCAGCTACTTAAATACATATTTGACAACCTTAGGCTATTTTTTTACATATTATTGTCATATCTTTAATATAATATACATTCATTAAAGTAATAATCCTAATTCATATAATTTGTTCTGTTCCATCTCTCTTTTACAATTGGAAATTAGCCACATGATTCTGTATATCTAATACTCCATCTAACTTCAAGGACTACAGAGAATGTCAACGGAACCAAACTAGTTACATTAGACATGATGTGGAAAATGTTTTGAGAAACCACAGCATCCTTTCCATCAATACAACTCAAATAATTATGATCTGGCCTACTTTTTATCTTCCTGAGTGCAGCAGAAGCAGTCATCAAAGTAGAACTACACTAATGCTAATGGGAAAATGTTCACATAACATGTGTTGAAAAAGGACTAAAGACATTTTATTCTTTGAGGAAGAGACAAATATGTAAAGGCCAATTTTATCCCTAAAACTGTATATTATCTGTGTTATGATGACTACTATTAAGCATTTATAGAATGCCAACAACATAGCTACTCAAAGTACCTCATCAGTGCTGATGGAACATTTTGTGATGGAAAATAACCTCTACTTAATGCAGGAGGCATAGAGTGTTCTACTTGACAAAAAAGATTGGCTCAAGAAGGTCTCTTTCAGCACATTCATTGCTAATGAATTCTTCCAGGGAAAAACTGGTCAAAGGTACAAAATCAATAATAAGCAGTCAGTAGCTACATCTTTCATATAGTTTGTTTTCTTAGGCTTTCTCAATTTCTTTAGTCAATGCACTTCTCTCTCTCTCTCTCTCTCTCTCTCTCTCTCTCTATCTCCCTTAGTCCCTCCCTCCACTTCTCAATGTATTATTTCTGACTTGCACTAAAGGAACTTTTAAACCCGTCTCCCACCAACATTTACTATTCACCCATATTTCTCTTAGGTCAAACATTTAGCAATACAAAAAGAAAAAGAAAGGCGATCAACATGAGTGAGCTCTCCTAAAGGTGTATGTTTATTAGCCCAATTCCAAACTAGTGTACACAGAAGGGAGTAGCGCTGAAAAGCGGGTACTATTTGCAATGTACCTTTTCAGAAAATTATATTCTTATAATGTTGTTCTTTCTGCTATGTTGAGTTATTAACATTTTTGATATTGAACAAATTAATTTTCAGGACTAAATGGCAAATTTATTACTTCTAATGGTGCTTGCACATGTTTTAAATGAAGACCTAGCTCTGTTTGACAACTTATTGCACATCTTCATAATCCAATAGTGACCACATTGTGGCACTGTCTTTATGTAAACACATTACAACAATCATTTTGAAATTTGTTTCCTTAACTATACAATACCAGCAATATTAAAATTTAATTTCCATTTTTTCCTCTTTTGACCTTGAAGCTAAACTTTCAAATCCTCCTTTGTATGACCCCTATCCACCTTCTATCAGTGACAGACTGTTCACAGAATTCACCAAAGCTGATTTCTTTTCTCTGAAGAGACAGCTGCTCACTTCTTACAATCTTTTGCCCCAAGCAGTGACAACTGGAAAACTTGCTTCTAATGTGGTTACAAATCTTGATCCAGCTGGCGGCTCCTTTTCTACAATGGAGGTTACTATGAGCCCCACGATAGCACTTAGAATTGAAACTCAGCTCTACAGCTCTTTTGGTTCCATATGGTAGCCCTTTAACCCTTATTCTGGGCTTAGCTCTGGCTCTCAAGCATATGCCTGCGACCAAGTATACTGCATGTGTGTCCCTCTATATGTTTATCTCTTTTACTCTCAATCTGTTGCATCTATTCCAATGTGCAAATTAAAATTTATACTATTATTTGGAAAACATTTCTAACATTTCAAGGCTTTTCAGCTGCAGAGTTTAAATTCTTCAGGCTTCAGAATTCACTATTTCAGGCTGGAAATGCTAGACATTTTATCAAATCCCAATTCTCTTGCAATACTATAAATAATTTATTTGCTATCACATTCAACATAAATGTGTTAATTTGAAAGAAAATAAGTGAATGAAGTTTGAATTGTAATAATACAGTTAAAGTTTTGACAAATTTTCCATATTGTATGCAAAACAAATCTGTTGCAAACAATATTAATAAAACCCAAAGAGGTTAAAGCCCAGCTTTAACTCATACCTTAATTTTTATTTTAGAAAAATTTATTAACATTTTAAAAGTATTGTAGATTTATCTTCAAATATTTGTCATTTTCCATTTTTTATTTTTCAACACATCAAAATGCAACATTGTATGATTCCTTACCAATGAATTGGACTGGATTTTTTATAATTATTCAGAAATTATGATAATTACGAGTTTTTTTTTTTTCAAAAGAACTAGCTGAAATCAATAAAGGTGTGTCATATACTCACTGGAATGGAAAAATAATATTTTAAAAATGATTTAAAATTCAAATTAACACAAATAAAAAAACAGACTACAAAAGGAAAGATGTTTTCGTTTATCCAGCAGATAATTTTTGGGTCATTCCTCTTTTGGATGAATTTTAACTGTGAATTATTTATATTTAAAAAGAATTCCAGATTCTATATAGATATCTAAAAATATTATTTATATTATATTAGTCTTATTCTTACATTCAATGCATTTATTGAGGAAAGGAATGAACATAGATTACTAATCTCAAAGCATTTTAAAGAAAGCTAATGGAAATGAGGAAATGTAGTAGATAAGGAAATCAAATTAATTTTAATGTTGTCCATGCTATAACAAAATCATTTCATTTTTATCATTAAAAATTTGTTTTACCTGTTTATGTTTCTTACTCTTACATTCCCATACCAAGAAATGCTGCACTGTCTACGGTGGATGAATAAAAGAATTAATACGAAGTGTGTTTCACACAGGTGCTTGCAGCAGTATATAGAAGCACTGTAGCACTTCTCTGACATAGCATGACCAGAGTAAGTAGTTCATCATATTGGTAGTGGAGAAATAAAAAGGAATGTGTCAGAGCCAAGTTCATTCACACATTGCAAATTAACAATAAGTGATGGGGGCCGGCTCCGTGGCTCACTTGGTTAATCCTCCGCCTGCGGTGCCGGCATCCCATATGGGTGCCAGTTTGAGTCTCAGTTGCTCCTCTTCCAGTCCAGCTCTCTGTTATGGCCCAGGAGGGCAGTGGAGGATGGCCCAAGTGCTTGGGCCCCTGCACCCACATGGGAGACTGGGAGGAAGCACCTGGTTCCTGGCTTTGGATCGGCGCAGAACTGGCTGTAGCGGTCATTTGGGGAGTGAACCAATGGAAGGAAGACCTTTCTCTCTGTCTCTCTTTCACTGTCTATAACTCTGCCTGTCAAAAAAAAAAAAAAACAAAAAAACAATAAATGATGAACATGATTGGTACTCATGAAAATTGCTGATGGATAACCCTTAGTCTGAAGTATGTTAGCAAAATTATTTACCAGTAATAGACCCTGTTCCAGGTTTTATTTCTTTCTACATCTAAAATGTACAGTAGATTACTAGATATTTGATAAAGGACCTTGAGCTTTCCTATCCATTGTTTGATGACACCACAGATTTTTGGTGTTTAGGCTTCAAGTATGTATTAAGTCTTGCCTTAAACATTGTTCCAATTGAAAAACGAGGAATGAGAAGATAACGTTGCTGAAATAACATCTATTATATGAATGGACTTTTTAAAAAAGTTTTCTTTTTATTTACATGAAAGAAAGAGTGAGACTGACAGACATCTTCCATCCATTGGCCCACTCCCCACACCTACACACTCAAGGGACTATTATTCAGCCATAAAGTGAATTCATCTTTCATTTGCAGCAACATACACAGAACTGGAGAATATACTAAGTGAAATAAATCAGGCCCAGTAAGATGTAGCATATATTCTCACTTATAATAAAAAGCTAAAAAGTTCATCTCAAAGAAACAGAGAATAGAATAGTCGTTTTCAGAGCCTAGGATGGGGATTGGGGGAGAGAGGGATGTAGAGAGGATAGTTAATGGGTAGAGGACCAGCTGTGCCAGAGGAATACTCTAGTGTTCTATAATGTAATAGGATAATTATGGTTAAGAGGATTTTGAATGACCACAACAAAAATGAGCATGTCTGAGGTGATAAATATGCCAATTACCCTGATCTTATCTTTATACATTGCATACATATGTTGAAATGTTGTACTATATCCAAAAAATAGGAATAATTAATGTATGCCAATTAAAAATAAAATATAACACACACTCAAATTTGGATATAAAAATTCCCGCCTTAAACACAAGGACAAGAAATGTGTCCCAGATATTAGAGACCATCTCATTAATACTTTCGAAAAGTATCTCAGTTCAGAAAAAG